>NC_138775.1:119765748-119945748 GCF_965119305.1 Pelophylax lessonae
GCGGCATCCCCGATTGTCAAGGTCTTCAAGGGCTCTGTGCATCTCTCTCAGTTGTATGGTATGTGAGTCTATGGCCTGAGAGTTATCTTGTATAGCTACCTCTTGTTGCTCTGAAATGTCTTCTATCTTATCAATTCTTGTAGTGAGCGATTGCATTTCTGATTTAAGGTCTGATATAGCCGCCGACAATGTGTCTTTAATGTCAGCTGCGATTATTTTAAGATTGTCCATGCATAGAGGTCTGGGGTTCTGGGATTGGGGAGGTTGGTGCAAGTGGTCATCAGGTGATCGGTTAGGGCTGATGCTAACTCACGGCCTGTAGAGGAGAGGCCCCCTCATGAGATCATTTCAGGTATGGTGCCAGAGTTTGGTAATGAGGGGTCTCTTGGAGATCTGGAACGGGGTGGGGAAGAAGTGCGGTCTGCTTTCCCCATTATTAGTGTATTGTCACCCTTGACAGGAGCTGGGAGGACCGTGGTGGATCAGAGTGGGACAGCTAGCTATGCCGACATTTGTACCAGTGACCAGGTCAGGCTCCAAAGAAAAAAAAAAAGTTAATAAGGTGTTCCCAAATAGAGTGGGAGGCAGGTGTCTATGTGAGGGTGTATCCGGAATGTAGAAGTGTTGCCAGTGGCACCGATTTTCTTACTGGGCTCCCGTCGGCGCGATCGCGCTCCGCGGCAGGAAAGTCTGTGACTTCTCCCGGTTACTAGGCCTCAGATTCGGCGCTCCTCCAAACGGCCTCCAATCTCAATAAGAATGTGTTATTTTGGTCCCTGGTGGTTAGAGGAGACCCCCCGGTGTTGAAGTGGTGCCCTCAAAAGTTGTAGGATCGGAGGATGGAAGCCGATTGCCAAAGTTACCAGCGGAGCTCTCTTCTCACGCGTCTAGCTCCGATGGCTGCCAGACACGCCCCTCCCCCCCCAATTTTAATATTATTTTACATGACACGGTTTGGTTGACAGTTAATTATCAAATGCATATGAGATGATTGATATGGGGGCACTAGTATCTGCTCTAGTCTACTCTATGAGTGCATCTTTATTTTTCCAGTAGTCTTGTGTAAAAGTATTCCCATAAGATGTTAAATATTAAAATAATAGAATGGAATAGAATGGAACAGAAAGCTTTTCTGCTCCATTCTACTTTATGCTTATTTGGCTGTGTTCCACTGTTAGGTACCAACAGATCGACATGGACCGGACACCATGTGTAGTGCATACCTTACAACTAGTGGTCCACATGTTGAAGAAGGAGGCAAGTGTGAAGAGAATACTGGATAAAGCAAGATCAATAGTGGACCTCTTCTGCAAGTCTTCCATTGCAACACAGAAGATATTGGAGCATTGTGGACTGACCCTTTTCAATGACTGCCCCACACGCTGGTCAAGCACATTCAACATGATCGCAAGACTCCTCAAACTGAAAGAGTCAGTCAGCCCAATCGCGAACAACATGGGATGGGACAGCTTGCTCCCTAGTAAATGGCAAAAGCTCACATCATTGCATGACCTACTGCTGCCTTTTGCAGAACATACTAAAACCCTCCAGAGTGACACCATGTACCTGGCTGTCCCTGCTCTCTTTGATCTACTCAGCCACCTTGAGGACTTTAAACAGAACACTAGCTACCAAGACCTACCACAATTGCACAGAGAATGAAAGGGAGTGTGAACCAGCATTTTGCTTCATTTTTAGATCCAACAGATGAAATGTTCTTGCAACCTGCAGCAGCTGCTTGTTTTGTCAACCCTACTGTCTGTGAAACCCTTGTTGATGTGGCAGATCATGAGAATATTCAGGAATTGCTTAAAAAGGCGTATTTTTAAGGAGTATGCAATAAGAAAATCCACTTCGCCCCACATGCAACATCATGAATTGTCTGAAGATGATGTGGAACTAGTGGAACAGGAGTGTTAGCTCGTTTACGTCAAGAGGCAATTGCAAGATGATTTTGCATTTAGGTCCCGGATCTAAGACCCTTCAGTTCTGACTCCCTCGTGTAGTGAATTTTCCTTCTCTGGCCAGGAGATGTAAAAGTATAAAGCACTTAACCTTGATGAGAATACATCTGATTTATTTAATTTCAGCTCACATATTTATGTGCCATTTGAGCGGGAAAAAACAGTTTTAAACTGGTGTACAATCCATGGGTCAGTTTAACAATAGAATATACGTATCTACTAAAAAAATACATGAAAAGGTTTTTGTTGTCCCTAACACATTGATGTAAATGTGAGACGTCTTGTGTTTGGAGTAACTTTTGTGGAAGGGCCGTCCCGTCTATACTGAGCTGTCTGATGTGTTTATATGTCTGTACTTATCAATGTATTCAGGTGTCTGTAATCTTATATGCAAAGTCTAACTGGTAAGTGTCCAGAAGGTATGAATGAGATGTGTTAATATGTCTGTAATTGTCAATGTATGACTTGTTAATGTAATTGCAAGAGACCACATTCCATTGTAAGGTGGGCACTAGCTGAAATGTATTTCTCTGGTATCGTGAAATATCAATATTTCATTAAGGCACATTGATACACTCTTTCAAGGAGAATATTGAAAAATCTAAGGAAGTTGAAGAAGCACCGGTGTTGTGACAGAATGCTATACACGCTCAGATTGCTATACCCTCGTCACTTCCACCCCGGTGCGCATGCGCACAAGGCATTCTGGAGGTCCGATGTGTATAGCGAACAGCTGACTGAGAAGAGGCGGGGCTGAGTTCTTACAGGGGGCAGGGCGGGGGGATTAGTAGACCTGAGAGGAGGCGGTACACCTGAGAGGAGGCAGTACGGATGCAAATATCTTCGAGTTCTTACAGGGGGCGGGGAGGATTAGTAGACCCGAGAGGAGGCGGTACACATGAGAGGAGGCGGTACGGATGCAAATATCATCGAGTTCTTACAGGGGGCGGGGCGGGGAGGATTAGGAGACTTGCGGCCGTGTAATAAATGTATTAAAAGTAGTTCCTTCGGTACTGTATACTCCCGCCCCCTGTAAGAACTCAATGATATTTGCATCCGTACCGCCTCCTCTCAGGTGTACCGCCTCCTCTCAGGTCTACTAATCCTCCCCGCCCCGCCCCCTGTAAGAACTCGATGACGCCTCAGCCCCGCCTCTTCTAAGTCAGCTGTTCGCTATACACATCGAACCTCCAGAATACCTTCTGCGCATGCGCACCGGGGCGGAAGTGACGAGGGTATAGCATTCTGAGCGGGTATAGCATTCTGTCAGAACACCGGCATCCACATCTAAGCAGCCAATTTTTCTGTTTCTTTCTAAATGCCGCAGAAGACCCAGGCAGAGAATCTCCCCAAACAGCATAAAAAAACAGATCAGAAAATATAAGAAAGAGCTTTTTCATCAAGTTGAGAACAACACTGCAACAGATTTTTGGCTGTCAAAGAGTGACACTATTTATCACCAGCTAAAACCTTTTGCTTTAGACCTGCTGGCTATGCCAGCTTCTCAAGCCTTTGCAGAGAGGGTATTCAGTGTCACAGGTGACCTCTCTAGAGGCCGGCGGAATACAGCAAGGGTCATTTTGGCACGAAGTGCTTTCCTTAAAATGAATCGAAACAAATAGATGTGTTTTATTATTGTTATTTCTATAAGAAGCATAACTAATACTTGTGCTTTAAAAACAGTTGTAATTGTCAATTCAATTCATTGAAAAAATGCACACAGGCTACAAATGCCATTTGTATGTGGAACAATAACAACAACCACCACTTAGTAACTCCTCTCTCCTTAAGCATTGACAAATGTTACAATAGAGACAAATATCACACTAATGAAAAAGAAAAATAGATCAGTAACCATCAAAAAGGGCAGCCTTACATCGGGGTCCTGATGCAGTTCTTTTTAGTGTAATATTTACCTCTATTGTCATTGCAAATGCTGAGACTGAGAAAGAGGAGAGAGGAGTTGATAAAAAGTGGTTAGTTGGTTATAATTCAGACCCTAATGGCATTATTGTAGACTGTGCACATTTTTATAGAATACATCTGAGAATTAGAACTGTTAAAATAATAAGCTGACACTGTAAATGGGTTCTTATTGTAGAAATAAGCATTACCCTCCTCAAGTTACAGTATTGGTTTATTATGCAGTGCCAGTGCCAGACTGGCAGTGACAGTGCCTGTGCAAGTGTGCAGCTGTTCTTGGATGGTTGAGGCGGGAAGTTGTTCCCTCTGAGGATGTTTTTGTACCATTCTTTATTCATGGCTGTGTTCTTAGGCACAATTGTGAGTAAGCCCACTCCCTTGTTGGCTGAGAACTTAGCAACCCCCCTCCCCCCAGTGGTCTCAGGATGCTTTACTGTTGCCATGAGCATGACACAGGACTGATGAAGTGAGCTGATGCTTATTTTTTCTTCCCTGGAGTCTCTGCAGCTGTTCTTGGATGGTTGAGGTGGGAAGGAAGTTGTTCTCTTCTCTGAGGATGTATTTGTACCATTCTTTATTAATGGCTGTGTCCTTAGGCAAAATTGTGAGTGAGCAGTGAGCACACTCCCTTGTTGGCTTGTTGGCTGAGAACATAGCAACCCCCCACAGTGGTCTCAGGTCTCAGGATGCTGTACTGTTGACACGAGCATGACACAGGACTGATGAAGTGAGCTGATGCTTATTTTTTTCTTCCCTGGAGTGAGTCTCTGGACAAGGTTTTTTTGGGATGTCCCAAACAATCAGAAAGGGGAATGAATCATCAGAGAAAATGACTTTACTCCAGTCCCTTTGACACCAGGTAAAGCTGCTGAAAGGTTTTATTGTGTTCTGTTCAGTTTCTTGACCTGTTAAAGTTCATGTAAATGTGCACTGCATGACTGGCATCATCACGAGTCGACGAGCCTGCAAAGTTTTAATTTTTTTGTATTTTTATTACATTTTTACATTTTTATGTTACCCCCTTTGGTCAAAAAAGCAATATTCTTGGCAAAACAGTTTTGCCTAAATAAAGACTTAATGACTAAATCTGTGTCTGTGTCTGTGTAGTGCTGTGCTAGTGCATACTCAAAGCTTAATACCATAAATAAAAACATTTTCAATTTTTCACTCCAGCAGTAGTATATAATGAGTTTGAAAATTGTAGAGAAATGCTTAAATAATGCATTACAAATTACAATTGAACTACACCCATTCGATTATAGATGACTAAAATGTAGGACGTTTTAGTCGACTAAAATGTACTGGAGTTTTAGTCGACTAAATACGACTAAAACTAAAACACTTGCAGAAGACTAAAATGGGACTAAAACTAAAATGCCATTTTAGTCCTAACAATTCAAATCTGTAAAGAAAAGCGCACGCAACCTCGGGCAATAACGCTTTAATAAAGGACAATAAAACAGTACATTGGAATTGCACTCACACTTTTCCTTTAAGACAATCGCTTTACAGCATTCCAACAGGAGCTACTCACTCCTCCCGTCCCTCCAGATGGTGACTCTGCGGTCTCCTCATCCGCGGCTGCCACCGCTGTATCCCCGCTCTCCTTCACTTCCTGTGTTGCCTGGTCACCGGATGCCGGTTCTAGTGCGCCTGCACACTATACCGACGTGATCTACGGCGCCTCAGGAGAGCCTCAGCCAAAGCCGGTGCCACAAGTTGTACGGAGCTGCGAGGTGGGGGATTCAAGGCACGGGTGCACTGCCTCTGCTGTTACTACGGACAACGCGTTTCGGAGGCTGAGCCTCCTTCCTCAGGTCCCACCTTGCTTCCTGCTAACGCCCCTCCCTATATACCCGGGATACCATCGGCCCTAATTATTTAGTTGTGTATTCTTAAAGGGGCCAGTTACCGATAATCCTTATCCACCTTGGCTGGGACGGGAGAAGCAAGGGGCTATCCACTTTTAAAAAACATATATTAAAAAACATATATTAAAAATACAGTTTAAGATACAATTTAAAATACAATTTAAAACAGTACAATACCAGCGCAGATATTAACCAGAGCTATTATAGATACATGTTTGGATATCACATTCCCTACATAGCAATGGTTGTCTCTAGCTAAAAATACATAAACGTATCCTAAAAGTATATATGTATATAAGACTCTAAGCTACATCAGCATTTCCTAATACCAATAGTCGACAGATCATATTAATTCCACATTATCTCTCATCCATCTACCAAAATAATTTCATAAGTCAGGATAATACACATAATAAATAAATAAAAATACTAGTCTCATTAAAATTCAATAAGATAAGATTCAATTCCATATGGCACATATGCAAATATCAATTAGTATATGAGAATACTACTCCATATAGGCCAACCAAATATACTACACGGCAGTTGTTTATATTTCTCATATATATATATATATACACACACATGAGAAATACATATACATATACCTACACATACCCATCGGTGGTGACACCCTGAGTATCCCCAAATATATATCTGTACATATACACCTACTCTCATACCCAGCTGCTCAGATATTGTTGTGTGGACACAATGGTGTATAAATAAATAAATAAATAAATATTGGCATTCATTGGGCTAAAAAAGTCCTTAAAGTGCTCTGTGCGACTGTGCAAATCTAAATCTTCAGCAATCTTGGATTAGATGGGAACCTCCACCACAAACACCTCCACCCAGTGGTCAGATGATATACTCCTTACCAGAATGCGATGACCCCTTAATTACAGGGGGTCATACCCGGCATATCACTCCACATTGGCTCAAGGTTATCCTCATCACTGTTATCGCCTCAAAGAATTTTGCCCGAATGCTTTAACAAGGTTCCGGATATCATAGCGGTGTTTAAGCGCCTGTAGTACAAAGTAAACAGCTGGTCTGGTGGATGGGACGCCGCTCTCGCTCCACGCCTCACCTCACCGGAACTCTACGGTCTCACGCTCCCGACGCACGTTTCGTCAGCCGTGCTGACGTCATCAGGGGGATCATCCCCATCACTTACTTCTGTATCCTGTGTATGCCTAATGTACCTCCAGACACAGAATAGAAAGTTCTTTGCTGTCAGGTGAACACCTGTGGGCTAATTTTTGGGGCCTGTACTGGCCGACACTTACTTCTGTATCCTGTAAATGCCTAATGTACCTCCAGCCACAGAATACATATTGTGGGACTATGTGTGCACAGCTAGTAAGTATTTTGTGGCTGCAAATATGACCTGGAGGTTTTTAATGTTTGCCTGCCACTAAAGTGAATGGGGTCCGCCGCGAACTTGCGGTTTGCGAACATTTGAGAAAGTTTGCGGATGGCGTTCGCAAACTACCCCGTCTGATGTTCGTCCATTTCTAATAAAGAGATAGTGATCAAGCAACAGAGAAAATTTAACCTTGACAAAATGGCCTTTGCTGAAGGATATGTTTACAGATGGTCGAGCAAACCCTTCACCAGAAACTGAAACAGGCTCAATACCACGCAATGGACCCTTACACTACAGTTTCCAGAGGACACTTTTATGGGACTGCACTGGAAATGTCTACCTCCTGATAGCGCGAGAGTCCATGTGAGCACATCAGCCTTTGTGCACACATCTCGGCGGGAGACCAGACTAGCGGAAACAAGAGCTTGAGGACTGAGAATGGTGAAACAAAGGCAATGCTGCACTGACCTCGTCGATCCAACCAGTCTCACCTTTGCTGCAGGGAAACTGGAACGTTCTCTCACTCTCCACTTCTAAACACCAGAGCCATTTGCGCAGAGACAAGGGGCCCCTTTCCTACAGCAGGAGTCTACAGTCACACCACAGGGATTGGTGAGAAGACTCACTGCCCACTATTCACCCAGTAATAGCAGAAACTTAGTTACTGGAAGCAGGATACTTAGTACCTATACACTGCATGCTGGTTCACCAAGACTGTTATTAAGTAGGGTTGAGCGAACACGGACTGTATTATTCGTGTTCGTACCGAATAATTGGTTTTTTGTTACCCGAACACGGACCCGAAAACTTTACTGTATATTCGGGTAAAAATCAGTGTTCGGTCATTTTATTTCCGGGTTTTGTATGCATTGGCGCGCTTTTCATGGCGGGCTTTCAACAGCCAATCAACAAGCATTTAACTGGTGTGCCTCAAGCCATCCCAGCCATGCCTACAAATGTATTAGTAGCTGTGATTGGCCATCTGAAGCATGTGACCAAGTCTTTATAAGTTCGAGACCGAGCGCCGCTGCGTCATTATCATGCTGTAGTTCAGGGACAGAGCACACAAGATCATACGTGCTGGCTGCTGATTAGGGACAGACAGGCAAAAATCATTTGTGTCCGAATAGAATTGAGGGACAGGTTGGAGTGTTTTAGGCAGGGCGAGTTGTAGGGCATTTTAGGGCGAGGCTGCTGATTTTTAGGGTCAGTGTTCTACAATCGATTTTGCTGTGTGGGGGGGGGGGGGGTTTGCAGTGACCGATCTTATCAATCCTTTTACGGCGAGGCTGGAGATAGGCAGGGTCAGTGTTCTACAATTGATTTTGCTGTGTGTGGGGGGGGGGGGTTTGCAGTGCCGGCAGTGACCGATCTTATCAATCCTTTTAGGGAGAGGCTGGAGATAGGCAGGTGTCAGTGGTCCACATCGATTTTGCTGTGTGTGGGGTGCAGTGAACACAATCTTTTTGCCCACTGAGGAGGAGGGAGAAAAGTCTTTTTTTATCAGACAGTCACTTGTGTGCAGCGTTTTACCTTCAGTGCTGCTGTGCTGACTCTGATAATACACTGCTGTGTTCACATGTGCTATTATTGAGTGATTTAAAAAGTTTTACACTTTTTTCTATTCCACTATTCAATATACACCCTTGGGTTAAAAAAATTAAATTGAGGCATAGTCTGTACTAATCTAGTTAAAAATTACAAACTTAAAAGGGGATTTTTTTTCCCTCCATAGCCTGCAGCAGAGCTGGTCCACATCGATTTTGCTGTGTGTGGGGTGCAGTGAACACAATCTTTTTTGCCCACTGAGGAGGAGGGAGAAAAGTCTTTTTTATCAGTCACTGTGTGCAGCGTTTTACCTTCAGTGCTGCTGTGCTGACTCTGATAATACACTGCTGTGTTCACATGTGCTATTATTGAGTGATTTAAAAAGTTTTACACTTTTTTCTATTCCACTATTCAATATACAGCCTTGGGTTAAAAAATTAAATTGTGGCATAGTCTGTACTAATCTAGTTAAAAATTACAAACTTAAAAGGGGAATTTTTTTTTCCCTCCATAGCCTGCAGCAGAGCTGGTCCACATCGATTTTGCTGTGTGTGGGGTGCAGTGAAAACAATCTTTTTTGCCCACTGAGGAGGAGGGAGAAAAGTATTTTTTATCAGTCACTGTGTGCAGCGTTTTACCTTCAGTGCTGCTGTGCTGACTCTGATAATACACTGCTGTGTTCACATGTGCTATTATTGAGTGATTTAAAAAGGTATACACTTTTTTTCTATTCCATTATTCAATATACACCCTTGGGTTAAAAAAATTAAATTGTGGCATACTCTGGTTCTGTACGTGTGAGATACATACACCTTTTGATATCATATTTTCTATTCCGCTATTCAATCTACACCTTAGGGTATAAACAATTAAATTGCGGGATAGTCTGTGTCGGTACGTGTGAGATACACCTTTCCAATTTTTGGGGTGCATCTCATACTAACGAGGATTTGAGGGTGCTGCCTGTTCCGAACTCCTCCTACTCCTCATCCTGCCTTTGGGGCTACAAAAAATAGTAATTGGGCCTAGTCTCGTTCTGTACGTGTGAGATACATACACCTTTTTTTTGATAATATTTTCTATTCCGCTATTCAATCTACACCTTTGGGTATAAACAATTAAATTGCGGGATAGTCTGTGTTGGTACGTGTGAGATACACCTTTCCAATTTTTGGGGTGCATCTCATACTTCCGAGGATTTGAGGGTGCTGCCTGTTTCGAACTCCTACTCCTCATTCTGCCTTTGTGGGTACAAAAAATAGTAATTGGGGCCTAGTCTGGCTCTGTACGTGTGAGATACATACACCTTTTGATATCATATTTTCTATTCCGCTATTCAATCTACACCTTAGGGTATAAACAATTAAATTGCGGGATAGTCTGTGTCGGTACGTGTGAGATACACCTTTCCAATTTTTGGGGTGCATCTCATACTACCGAGGATTTGAGGGTGCTGCCTGTTCCGAACTCCTCCTACTCCTCATCCTGCCTTTGGGGGTACAAAAAATAGTAATTGGGGCCTAGTCTGGTTCTGTCTGTGTGAGATACATACACCTTTTTTTGATAATATTTTCCATTCCGCTATTCAATAAAAACATTTGGGTATAAACAATTAAATTGCGGGATAGTCTGTGTCGGTACGTGTGAGATACACCTTTCCAATTTTTGGGGTGCATCTCATACTAACGAGGATTTGAGGGTGCTGCCTGTTCCGAACTCCTCCTACTCCTCATCCTGCCTTTGGGGGTACAAAAAATAGTAATTGGGCCTAGTCTGGTTCTGTACGTGTGAGATACATACACCTTTTTTTTGATAATATTTTCTATTCCGCTGATCAATCTACACCTTTGGGTATAAACAATTAAATTGCGGGATAGTCTGTGTTGGTACGTGTGAGATACACCTTTCCAATTTTTGGGGTGCATCTCATACTTCCGAGGATTTGAGGGTGCTGCCTGTTCCGAACTCCTTCTACTCCTCATGCTGCCTTTGGGGGTACAAAAAATAGTAATTGGGGCCTAGTCTGGTTCTGTACGTGTGAGATACATACACCTTTTGATATCATATTTTCTATTCCGCTATTCAATCTACACCTTAGGGTATAAACAATTAAATTGCGGGATAGTCTGTGTCGGTACGTGTGAGATACACCTTTCCAATTTTTGGGGTGCATCTCATACTTCCGAGGATTTGAGGGTGCTGCCTGTTCTGAACTCCTCCTACTCCTCATCCTGCCTTTGGGGGTACAAAAAATAGTAATTGGGCCTAGTCTGGTTCTGTACGTGTGAGATACATACACCTTTTTTTTGATAATATTTTCTATTCCGCTATTCAATCTACACCTTTGGGTATAAACAATTAAATTGCGGGATAGTCTGTGTTGGTACGTGTGAGATACACCTTTCCAATTTTTGGGGTGCATCTCATACTTCCGAGGATTTGAGGGTGCTTCCTGTTCCGAACTCCTTCTACTCCTCATGCTGCCTTTGGGGGTACAAAAAATAGTAATTGTGGCCTAGTCTGGTTCTGTACGTGTGAGATACATACACCTTTTGATATCATATTTTCTATTCCGCTATTCAATCTACACCTTAGGGTATAAACAATTAAATTGCGGGATAGTCTGTGTCGGTACGTGTGAGATACACCTTTCCAATTTTTGGGGTACATCTCATACTACCGAGGATTTGAGGGTGCTGCCTGTTCCGAACTCCTCCTACTCCTCATCCTGCCTTTGGGGGTACAAAAAATAGTAATTGGGGCCTAGTCTGGTTCTGTACGTGTGAGATACATACACCTTTTTTTGATATTTTCTATTCCGCTATTCAATAAAAACCTTTGGGTATAAACAATTAAATTGCGGGATAGTCTGTGTCGGTGCGTGTGAGATACACCTTTCCAATTTTTGGGGTGCATCTCATACTTCTGAGGATTTGAGGGTGCTGCCTGTTCCAAACTCCTCCTACTCCTCATCCTGCCTTTGGGGGTACAAAAAATAGTAATTGGGGCCTAGTCTGGTTCTGTACGTGTGAGATACATACACCTTTTGATATCATATTTTCTATTCCGCTATTCAATCTACACCTTTGGGTATAAACAATTAAATTGTGGGATAGTCTGTGTTGGTACGTGTGAGATACACCTTTCCAATTTTTGGGGTGCATCTCATACTTCCGAGGATTTGAGGGTGCTACCTGTTCCGAACTCCTCCTACTCCTCATCCTGCCTTTGGGGGTACAAAAAATAGTAATTGGGGCCTAGTCTGGTTCTGTACGTGTGAGATACATACACCTTTTGATATCATATTTTCTATTCCGCTATTCAATCTACACCTTTAGTTATAAACAATTAAATTGCGGGATAGTCTGTGTCGGTACGTGTGAGATACACCTTTCCAAATTTTTGGGGTGCATCTCATACTTCCGAGGATTTGAGAGTGCTGCCTGTTCCGAACTCCTCCTACTCCTCATCCTGCCTTTGGGGGTACAAAAAATAGTAATTGGGGCCTAGCCTGGTTCTGTACGTGTGAGATACATACACCTTTTTTTTTAATAATATTTTCTATTCCGCTATTCAATCTACACCTTTGGGTATAAACAATTAAATTGTGGGATAGTCTGTGTTGGTATGTGTGAGATACACCTTTCCAATTTTTGGGGTGCATCTCATACTTCCGAGGATTTGAGGGTGCTGCCTGTTCCGAACTCCTCCTACTCCTCATCCTGCCTTTGGGGGTACAAAAAATAGTAATTGGGGCCTAGTCTGGTTCTGTCTGTGTGAGATACATACACCTTTTTTTTGATAATATTTTCTATTCCGCTATTCAATCTACACCTTTGGGTATAAACAATTAAATTGCGGGATAGTCTGTGTCGGTACGTGTGAGATACACCTTTCCAATTTTTGGTGCGCATCTCATACTGCCAAGGATTTGAGGGTGCTTCAGTCTGCCTCCTGCCTGTTCCAAACTCCTCCTACTCCTCATCCTGCCTTTAGGGTACAAAACATTGTAATCGGGGCCTAGTTTGTATTTGTACGTGTGAGATACACCGTTTTGTAAAATTTCTCCTATTCCGCTATTCAATATACACCCTTTTGGAGTGTAAAAAATAAAATTACGGCATAGTCTGTATCGGTACGTGTGAGATACACCTTTTAAATTTGTTTGGCGCATCTCCTTCCACCGCCAAGGATTGCAGGGCGCTTCAGTTTGCCTCCTGTTCCCAACTCCTCCTACTCCTCTTCCTCATCCTCCCTTTAGGGTACAAAAAATTGTAATCGGGGCCTAGTCTGTGTTTGTACGTGTGAGATACACCGTTTTTTATCCTTTTTCCTATTCCGCTATTCAATATACACCCTTTTGGGGTAAAAAACATTAAATTGTGGCATAGTTTGCATATTTGACTGTGAGATACACCCGTGCGATACTGTTGTTGTTTTGTTCCACTATTCAATAAACACCTTTCTAGGGCAAGATCATAAATTACAGAAATATGAGGAGACCGTCAAATAGGGGCCGTGGCCTGGGTCATGGTGCTGCTGGTAGAGCTCCTGTTGCAAGGAGAGGACGTGGTCGATCTGTGACAGCTACACGCACAAGTGAAACACCTTCCTCAAGTGTGAGTAGGCGACAGAACCTGCAGCAGTATTTGGTAGGGCATCATGCGCCTCTACATGTGTTGAGGCCAGAACAAGTAGAGGCAATAGTAGATTGGTTTGCTGCTGACAGTGCCTCCAGTTCCTTCACATTGTCTCCCACCCAGTCTACTGCAGAAAGGTCAGAGTTGGCACCTGCAGCCAATGTCCAACCGTCTTTCACCTCACCCCCTTGCAAATCAGGCAAGCAGTCTGAGCCCCAAGCCATACAGCAGTCTCTTCTACTTTTTGACGACTCTGTCAGCAGGGTTTCCCAGGGCCATCCACCTAGCCCTGCCCCAGAAGTGAAAGAGATTGAGTGCAGCGATGCCCAACCACTTATTTCTCAAGATGAGTATATGCAAGGACCAACGCAGCACGTCTCCGATGATGACAAAACGCAGGTGCCAACTGCTGCGGCGTTCAGAATTGTGGAGACCGACAAGGAGGGCAGGGGTGAAGACTGGGTGGAAGATGATGTAGAGGACGATGAGGTCCTCGACCCCACATGGAATGAAGGTCATGCAGGTGACCTGAGTAGTTTGGAGGAAGAGGTGGTGGTCGCACAGAGCCACCAGCACAGCAGAAGAGGGAGCAGGGTGCAGAAGCGGAGCGGCCGTGCCCTAGACACTACGCCTGCTACTGCCCAACGCAGCAAGGGAACGAGCGCACCAAAGCCAGCTCAAAGGAGTTCTCCAGCGTGGAAGTTCTTTAGAAAATGTGCTGATGACAGGACACGAGTGGTTTGCACCCTGTGCAATCAGAGCCTGAAGCGAGGCATAAACCTTCTCAACCTGAGCACAACCTGCATGATCAGGCATCTAAGTGCAAAGCACGAGCTGCAGTGGAGTAGACACCTTCAAAACCAAGAAAGGTCTCTGGCTCCTCCTGCTTCCTCTTCTGCTGTAGTCTCGGCCGCTCTATCCACATCTGTAGTGATACCAGCACCTGCCACCCCACAAACAGACGATCTGTCAGCAACATCACCACCTGGGTCACCAACCATCTCCACAATGTCCCGTGGAAGCGTTCAGCTTTCCATCTCCCAAACACTTCAGAGGAAGAGGAAGTACCCCCCTACCCACCCGCGATCCCTGGCCCTGAATGCCAACATTTCAAAATTCTTGGCCTTTGAAATGCTGTCATTCCGTCTGGTGGAGACGCACAGTTTTCAAAACCTTATGTCGGTGGCTGTCCCACAGTACGTCGTGCCCAGCCGCCACTACTTTTCCAGGCAAGCCATCCCTTCCCTGCACAACCAAGTGGGGGAAAAAATCAGGTGTGCTCTGCGCAACCCCATCTGTGCCAAGGTCCACCTAACTAACGATACGTGGACCAGTAAGCACGGTCAGGGGCGTTATATCTCCGGCACACTGGGTAAATGTAATGGCGGATGGGCCTGAGGCGGATAGCAATTTGGCGCATGTCCTTCCACCACCGAGGATTGCAGGGCGCTTCAGTTTGCCTCCTGTTCCTAACTCCTCCTACTCCGCTTCCTCATCCTCTACCGCCTCCTCATCTGGTCAGCAACACCTTCACCACCAACTTCAGCACGGCCAGGGGTAAACGACAGCAGGCAGTTTTAAAACCTGCCTGTTTGGGGGAAAAACCACACACCGCGCAGGAGTTGTGGAGGAGCATGGAACAGCAGACAAATGAGTGGTTGCTGCCAGCGAGCCTCAAGCCTGGCCTGGTGGTGTGCGATAACGGGCGAAATCTCATAGCAGCTCTGGGCCTAGCCGGTTTGACGCACATCCCTTGCCTGGCTCATGTGCTGAATTTGGTGGTGCAGAGGTTCCTTAAAAATTACCCCGATATGTCAGAGCTGCTGCAGTAAGTGCGGGCCGTCTGTGCGCACTTTTGGCGTTCTCACCCTGCTGCTGCTCGCCTGTCAGCGCTGCAGCGTAACTTCGGCCTTCCCGCTCACCGCCTCATATGTGACGTACCCACAAGGTGGAACTCCACCTTGCACATGCTGGAAAGACTGTGCGAGCAGCAGCAGGCCATAGTGGAGTTTCAGCTGCAGCACGCACGCGTGAGTCACTCTGCGGAACAGCACCACTTCACCACCAATAACTGGGCCTCCATGCGAGACCTGTGTGCCTTGTTGCGCTGTTTTGAGTACTCCACCAACATGGCCAGTGCCGATGACGCCGTTGTCAGCTTAACTATCCCACTTCTATGTCTCCTTGAAAAAACAATTCGGGCGATGATGGAAGAGGATGTGGCACAGGAGGAGGAGGAGGATGAAGAGGTAACCTTTCCAAGGCTTTTAGGGCAGTCATTCGCAAGGGGCTCCGAGGGTGGGTTCCTGCACACACAAACGCCAGGGACACAATTGTCCAGCAGGGGCACAGTTCTGGAGGATGAGAAGGATGAGATGGAGGAGGAGATGGAACCATGTTCACAGCAGGGTGGCACCCAGGCCAGCTCATGGCCATCACTGGTGCGTGGCTGGGGGGATACAGAGGACACAGACGATACACCTCCCACAGAGGACAGCCTTTCGTTGCCTCTGGGCAGCCTGGCACACATGAGCGATTACATGCTGCAGTGTCTCCACAACGACCGCCGAGTTGCCCACATTCTAACTTGTGCTGATTACTGGGTGGCCACGCTGCTGGATCCCCGTTACAAGGACACTGTACCGTCCTTAATTCACTCACTGGAGCGCGATCGCAAGATGCGCGAGTACAAGCGCACGCTGGTAGACGCGATGCTGCTGGCATTCCCACCTGACAGCGGGGCCACAGTGGAAGCACAAGGCAGAGGAGGAGGAGGAAGAAGAGGTCGCCAACGCAACCAGGGCACCGCCAGCACCTCAGAAGGCAGGGTTAGCATGGCCGAAATGTGGAAAAGCTTTGTCAGCACGCCACAACAAACAGCAGCACCAGCAGCTCATATGGAACGTCTTAGCAGGAGGCAGCATTTCACCAACATGGTGGAGCAGTATGTGTGCACACGCCTACATGTAGTGAATGATGGGTCTGCCCCCTTCAACTTCTGGGTCTCCAAATTGGGCACATGGCCTGAGCTTGCCCTTTACGCCTTGGAGGTGCTGGCGTGCCGTGCAGCCAGTGTATTATCTGAACGGGTATTTAGCACGGCTGGGGGCGTTATCACAGACAAGCGCAGCCGCCTGTCCAGAGACAATGTGGACAAGCTCACGTTCATTAAAATGAACCAGGCATGGATCCTACTGGACTTTTCCGTACCTTGTGCAGAATAGCGATGGATACCGACCTTACCCAGCCATTGTTCTATCTTTGCTCTTTCTCACTCTTTTGGGGTGTACCCTCATTTAAAATTTCTGAAAAAAAGCAGTGTTGGCTACCTCGTCCTCCTCAGGGCTAGATTAACGTAGGGGCTATTGGAGCTGCAGCTCCAGGCCCCTACCTTAATATAGGCCCCGGGTTGGCCATATTCGCTGTTACCGCTCTTCTGTCACTTGTAAACACAGAAGTCTGGCTTCTATGCTCGCTTCCCCTGGCAGCTCCCTCAGAACCTCCCCACACAGCACGAAGGCCGGACAAGGAGGGACAGTTGCCGATGCATGGATGTGTTTATGGGCTTCAGAGACAGCATCCCATGTTGAATTAGGCATGCATGGCTGCACCCTTCCTCCAATGGGTGCATGCCAAGGCACGGCCCTTAAGGCTCTTCAAAATCCTCAGCACCAAGCCCATGATGCTCTTAATCCGGCCCTGGTCCTCCTCCACCGCCGCTTCCACCTACACTGCCCATAGGTGTGCGCAGCCTATTGCATTACAGTGTGCACCCCAAAGTTTAAATACACATGCATGTGTTTGCCTACATGTACATGGCCCCGATACATTACTCTCCCTGCTGGCAAAGTGAAATAGAGCAGAGCAGGTCCGAGGGAGAGCTTTCCCATCTCCTCACTGGCAAACAGCGATAATGCTAATGTGCCCTAGGTGATTAGGGTGTGCCCAGGTACACCCGGCACACCCTGTGCGCACGCCTATGACACCGCCACATCCCCCACCACCTCAACCTCCCTCCTACTTCATATGGGCCTCGTCCTTCACTGATGAAGAACATTGTTTTATTTTTCTTTTTTTTTTGTTGTTTTAAGTTATTTCCCTATCCACATTTGTTTGCAGAGCACTTGCCATGCTCTTAACTATGTTTTGCTGCCATTTGCAGCACTCTAGCCCTTTCCATTGGTGTTTTAGAGCCATTTTAGTGCCTGAAAGTTCGGGTCCCCATTGACTTCAATGGGGTTCGGTGTTCGGCAAAAGTCCGGGACACGGACCCGGACTTTTTTTTAAAGTTCGGCCGAACCCGCCGAACACGGACATCCAGGTGTCCGCTCAACTCTATTATTAAGTATATGGACGCTGCTTATGGGCCCCAATTATAGCTGGCAGAAGAATTTAGTAAAGGACTGCCCCTATAAAGCCATTCTACAAGCCCCTATGTATTACTCATTTAAAGGGTTCACCCTTCCAGTTAGCTTAGGCCTGGCATAGTCACCCTAATGAACTCTGGCAGTATAGTCTCCTGAACGCAGTACATTTAGCCACATTACTGTCCATTGCTGTGCTCAAGGTGATCTTGGTACTGTTTATAGAAAAAGAAATAGCCGCACATCCAGGAATTCCAGTTGCCTTTAGATTTCTTTTCATTCCAAAATGTTACAAGTGATGACACCAAAGATACCAACATGAAGTCACGTAGACGCGTTTTACACATACATCTTGTGCTTAATCATTAAGCACAAGATGTATGTGTGAAACGTGTCTACGTCACTTCATGTTGGTGTCTTTGGTGTCATCACTTGTAACATTTTGGAATTAAAAGAAATCTAAAGGCAACTGGAATTCCTGGATGTGCGGCTATTTATTTTTCTACAAGTTTTCTACGGAGGCGGGCCGGGGCCAGCACTCTATGGGATAATCCATCTCCTAGCTATCACCACACACCTGGAGCAGCGTTCTCTCTCTTCAGTATATTGGTACTGTTTATGCTGATCTTGGTGCCCAGTGTTATCCTACACCCTCTACTGACTGCTGATCATACTGTATGTTGAGTTGTACTACCACTAAACCACTTTTCTGCCTTTATCATTAGCAATCTTATGGTGTGACAGTATATCAAGACCTGCCTTTACTAATTTGTTTGATGTCTGACACAGCATTATTATTGTGTACCTGGTATTGTCTTCAGTGTTTTCTGTGATATTGCAAGATTTGGTCACTTAACCTAGTGTGTCAGAGGGGCTGAAGTCATTAAGGAGGTTGAAGCAAAGAACACAGAGCCCTTCCTTCCTATCCTTCCTAAGTATAATTAAAAAAGAAAAAAAAAAAGAAATAGTGTAAATTATTTTTTAAGCTTCCAGGAAAGTACAGTATTCACATATTGTGTATACAAAAGAGAAAGCTTACTTTTCCTTCTTCAGTCATTGGAGTGATAATGTTTGCAGAGGGAGCTGAGAACAGGAAACATATGGAAAAGATCTGTAGTAACTGAATGCTGGCTGGAGTCCGACATGCCACGTTGCACACACCCATTTATTTTCTGACTTTGGACTGCATATTTCCCTCGCTTGACCATTTAATCCTTTAAATACTGCAAAAAGACATCTAAACTAATCATAATATCTAACAATTTTTAGTCAAAATATATTTACTTTTTAAGCAACAAACGTAAGTTTAAAACAAATTTTAAATATAATGTTTAATGTGTAAGACTAACTCTAGACAAAACTTTTTTGTTTTTGCCCTTCATCCTGTGAAATATGGGTAACAAGGGTCACCTGGATAGGAAGGCTCTGACTCTTAGTTAAAAACAAACAAAAAAAAAATAACCTACAATTAAACCAGCCATACGTGGATCAAAATTCAGCAGGGACTGGCCACATTTCAATCCATGCTT
Organism: Pelophylax lessonae; assembly: GCF_965119305.1. Lineage (NCBI taxonomy): Eukaryota > Metazoa > Chordata > Amphibia > Anura > Ranidae > Pelophylax > Pelophylax lessonae. The sequence continues at coordinate 119,784,960 of NC_138775.1, forward strand.
GGGCTTGCTGGTGGTACACAAGCCGATCTATCGATTGACTTGCATATTACTAGCCTGTTGAAATTTCCCATATGATCAGTGTAACCAACTAGCCAACAACATCATTGTATTCTGACGATGCGGAAGGCTACCCGCCAGCAGAATACAATAGCACAGTGGGAGTGAGTCCCTATTCACTTTGAGTGTTCGGATGGGGAAATTGGATCATTTTTTCATTCAACCCATTGGTTGGACAACAAAAAATTATCAATATATGGGCTTTCCTTAGTCATACTTTGTTGTCACGTACCTGGTGGAAGAGCCTGATGTGATGACGAAGGCCCCCTTACATCTCTGACTCAGGGACCTTGATAGAGCAGACAGGTAGCACGGGAGTGCAGAGTGGCATGAATGCCTATTGGTCTTGCTAGCAGCCGGGGTGATCAGAATCTTGGGTTCAAGCAACGGAAGGCCGCCGGTGGACAACAGCGGAGCAGGAGTGCCGTATGGACACCAGTCAGCAGGAGACAGGAGCAGGCTGAGACCGTCAATAAATCGCAGTGGAGCAAGAATGCCGTATGGACACCAGTGAAACATAGGCAGGGACTTGCAGCAGGCAGTCCAGCAGCAGTAGAGACAGAAGCAGACTCAGACGTACTGGGTCATACACAGGCAGACGGATCTGGTGTAGGTGAGTAGGCAAAAGCATGGTCAAAGGCAAGCTAAGATCAATGCAGGCAGAGTTCAGGAGAAGTCAAGACAAGCTGGGTCGGTAACAGTAGTCAGATGAAGAGTAACTGGTTGCAGGTATGCACGGGGACGCTGTAGACAAGAAAGCACTGAAGCATAGCACAAGCTCAGTTTAAATAGCGGTTTGGTGCCAATGTAAGCAACAGATGAATGCCCATTAACAGATGTTTGAGCATGCACATGCCCATGTGCACAAGCACTGCACAATTTCTATGAGCATGAACAGGAAAATGAATAAGCCTGTGCCTATGCAAAGGAAGCTGTATAGAAGAGCCATTCTGTCTGCTGGAATGTCCCTCCTGACATTGCTCCCTCCCAATGGGCAGCATCCGGATGCCTTAATGGAACATCTTCTCTGGGTGGGCATGACAGAATGCTTAAATAAGTCTCTTGGCATGGCTATTGTTTTCAGGCTCCCACGAGTTCTCTTCAGGGTCATACCCCTTCCATTTAATCAGGTACTAAATTTGATTACTTTTTCTACAGCTAAGCATTGCTTCAACTTCATATTCTTCTTCCCCATTACCTACAGCCAGTTCAGCTGGACCAGTATTTCAGTTAGGAAAAAGATCTGGAATTGCAGGTAATGTTACATGAAAGATGGGGTGAACCTTGAAAGTATCTGGCAACGTTAATTCATAAGCAACATCACTGATGCTCCTCTTCAGGGGAAATGGCCCCACATGATTCCTTGAAGGACAGGCCAAGATTATATTTGCTGTAGATAACCATTAGTCATGGACGAACATCGGCTGGGGCGCAAATTTTCTCAAAAGTCTGCGGCGGGCCCCATTGACTTTAATGGGAGGCAAACTTTAACAACATTTAGGTCATATTTGCAGCCACAAAAGACTTACTAGCTGTGCACAAATAGCCCCAGCACATGGACAATGTCATAACAGAAGTATTGCAATTGGAAAAGTGGCCCTAAAATTTTTTTTTTTTTCATAAATCAGCCAGAACTGACAGCAGCCGGTAAATACATGTCAAATACATATAGGGTCCATTCACACATCTGTAAAATGGGTCCGCATCCATTCCACAATTTGGCGGAACCTTTACAGACCGATTGATTTTCAATTCCAGTCTGAAAAATTTGGCATTCACAGGATAAAGAAGTAAGTGTCGGGCATTCCAGGCCCCAAAAATTAGCCCACATGTGTTTACCTGACAGCTAAGAACGTAGTATTCTGTGGCTGAATGTACATTAGGCATTCACAGGATACAGAAGTAAGTGTTGGCCAGTATTGGCCCCAAAAATTAGCCCACATGGGTTTACTTGACAGCTAAGAACGTAGTATTTGTTGGCTGGAGGTACATTAGACATTCACAGGATACAGAAGTGTCGGCCAGTATAGGCCCCAAAAATTAGCCCACATGGGTTTACCTGACAGCTAAGAACGCAGTATTTGGTGGCTGGAGGTACATTAGGCATTCACAGTATACAGAAGTAAGTGTCGGCCAGTATAGGCCCCAAAAATTAGCCCACATGGGTTTACCTGACAGCAAAGAACGTAGTATTTGGTGGCTGGAGGTACATTAGGCATTCACAGGATACAGAAGTAAGTGTAGGCCAGTATAGGCCCCAAAAATTAGCCCACATGGGTTTACCTGACACCAAAGAAAGTTGTATTCTGTGGCTGGAGGTACATTAAGCATTCACAGAAAAAATAATTGTCGGCCCTAAAAGGCCGCAAAAATTTGGCATTCAATGGACATAAAAATGCCTTTTATGCCACTGTATTTAGCGAAGACAAGGACCAGGAATTGTTGTGGGTGGATGGCGGTCTGGCAGATATTTGTGGCCTGGCATGAGGAATTTCATTGAAACATGGTCTACTGGTCACATGTGTTGAATTCCTCAGAGATCCATGCCTCATTCATTTTTATAAATGTGAGTTAGTCTACACTGTCATGAGCTAGGCGAGTGCGCTTATCGGTCACGATACCCCCTGCTGCGCTGAACATCCTTTCGGACAGGACACTGGACGGGGGGCAAGCCAAAATTTCCATTGCAAATTGTGCAAGCTCCGGCCAGAGGTCAAGCCTGCCCACCCAGTAGTCCAGGGGTTCATCACTCCTCAGAGCGTCCACATCGGCCGTTAACCTGATGCAGTCGGAAATCGGTCGGTCCAGGTGTTCCCTGATGCTGGATCCGGAGTACAGCTGTCGATGGTTCGGCTGAAAGAAGGATCTCCTATCTGAAGTGACCAAGACCACTTCAAACCGCCCTTTTCTTGCAGGCGCTGTTGGATTGCTACCCGCAACTGTCCCTCTGTGACTAGAAATTCCTCTGTCAGCACACGGAAAGGCAGAATGCAGCATTTCCCGCAGCAAGGCCTGGAAGTGCTGCATTCTGACCGCCCTCTGTGATTGTGGTAACATTTCCGCCATTTTTTGTTTGTACCGAGGGTCTAAGTGCATTGCCACCCAGTACTGGTCCTTGGCCTTTGTTTTTTATATGGGGGTCCCCCTTAAAACACTGGAGCATGAAGGCCCCTATTCGCACTAAACTGGAAGCGGTGTAGTGGCCTGCTTCCAGCTCATAGTTACATAGTTACATAGTAGGTGAGGTTGAATAAAGACAATAGTCCATCCAGTTCAACCTGTGTAGGTGTGTGTGGCTGTAATCATCTCACATACCCCTGAATGTTCTGATATAGGATAATGTCGTCCTCGTTCTCCTCCCCCATCCACGGATAACACCAGGGATCCCAGAAAGGTTTAAAGCATGCTCTTCTTGCTCCTCCTTATCCCCCCCGGCACCATCCTCCTCTAACTCCTCTTCAGACTCCTGCCGTTGACTTGTTTAGATGGAGTAGCACCCACTGGCAATTCATCCAACATTGCGACTTCCTCATCTTCATGCTCCTGCTCCTCGACGGCTTGATCAATGACACAACGCAATGCACTCTCCAGAAAGGAGGAGTAAGGTACGATGTCACTGATGGCGCCCTGGCCGTGACTGACGAGTATGGTGATCTCATCGAATGGCCGCAGAAGTCTGCATGCGTCACGCATGAGCAGCCACTGGCGAGGTGAAAAAAAACCAAGCTCCCCAGAACCTGCCCTGCTGCAGAGTTCGTACAGGTAGTCGTTAACTGCATGTTTCTGCTGGAGCAGCCTATCAAGCATATGCAACGTTGAGTTCCATCGCGTCGGGCAGTCACAAATAAGACGCATGATGGCAGGTTGTGTCGCCGCTGAATGTCAGCAAGGCGAGCCATGGCTGTGTAAGATCTTCTGAAATGGCCCGAGATTTTCCTGGCCTGCCGCAAGACGTCCTGGACCCCAGGGTATTTGGCAACGAATCGCTGCACGTCCAAGTTCAGGACGTGTGCCATACATGGCATGTGTGTTATTTTGCTCTGTGTCAGCGCGCTCAGCAGATTGTCACCGTTGTCGCACACCACTTTACCAACTGTCAAATTGAGCGGTGTCAGCCACTGTTCTGCCTGTGAACGCAAAGATGAAAGGAGTGCAGGACCAATGTGGCTCTTGGCTTCCAGGCACAACAGACGCAGCACAGCATGGCAACGTCTCACCTGGCATGTGGGATAGGTTCTGGGGATCTTGGGTGGCGCAGCGGAAGAGACGGTAGCAGCGGAAAAGGAGGAGTCAGCCGAGGAGGAGAGGGAGGATGGAGGAGGAGGAGGAGGAGAAGAAGAGGCAGGCCTGCATGCAATCCATGGCGGTACAACCAAATCTACACGGGTGCCATGGGTTACATGCTTGACGGCCGTCAGAAGGCTCACCCAGTGGGCAGTAAAAGTGATATACCTTCCCTGCCCATGTTTGCTAGACCATGTGTCTGTGGTCATATTTATCTTGGCACCAACACTGTGTGCCAGAGATATATTCACTTGCCGCTGAACAAGGCCATACAGCTCTGGAATGCCCTTCTGCAAGAAATATTTACTGCCTGGGATCTTCCATTGTGGTGTTCCAATGGCCACAAATTTACGAAAGGCCTCCCGAGTTGACCAGTTGATATGGCAGTAGTTGGCGGGCTATCAGTTCCGACAAGCCAGCAGTCAAACATTGGGCAAGAGGGTTATCCGGCGTCATAATTTTTTTCCGCTCCAACATTTGGGCCACAGAAGCCTGCCTTTTTCCAGAACAACGTGACAATGGCATCATGGAAGGTGGAGTGGAGGACAAATGTGAGGAGATAGGAGAAGGAGAAGAGGCTGGACGGTGAGAGCCTGGAGTGTGGCTTTGTGGGTTCTGATGGTGTTGCTCCAATTGGGCTCGGTGATGGGAGTTCAGGTGCCTTCTTAAGGCGGTCATCCCTAGGTGAGTGTTGGGCTTACCGCGACTTATGCATTGACTGCAAAGGCTGCAGATGGCAATACTGTTGTCAGCAACGGACACATTAAAAAAAGCCCACACTGCGGAGTCATGTGCCTGCATCCTGGGAGCACCAGATGTGACTGTACATGGTTAATGGCTCGCTCCTGATACATTTGCAGTCTACTTTGTACCTCTTGTGCAGTGCAAGTTCTGCCTGCCTCTCCTCCCTATCTGCCGGTCCATCTCTCCCTCTGAACTCCCCTCCTCTTCCTCTCTTGTGGCCACCCACGTGATGTCTATAGACACGTCATCATCCACGTCACCTTCCCCACCACTAACATTCGAGATCTTGGAGTAGGCAGCAACAGCGGGGACCAACCTCCTTGGGCTGATCTGGGTACTGTCTTCAGACTGCTGAGTGGCGGCTGTTGCTTCCCCCTCTTCCTGATCCGATGCCAACAATGGCCGCGCATCACAAATGTCTTGTAATGGATCGGAAAATAATTCCAGTGACTCAAGCGGAGGGTATGTGGTGGTGGAGGTGGTGTTTGTGGTGGTGTCTTTGGGGGTGCACACAGCAGAGAGTGAAGAGGGTGCAGATAGAGAGGATGAGGAGGATGCAGAAGAGGAAGGCTGAGTGAGCCACTCAACCAAGTCTGGTGCGTCCTTTGACGTAATCAAACGCACCTTCTGAAACTTCACACTTTGGCTCTGGCCTACTGCTCCTGCCCTACCCCTACCACCCCTGCGTAAGTGTCTGCCTCTTCCTCTGCCTGTCATGTTTTTAAATTACCCTATGACAAAAGTCTCTAGAGAATCGCAGTATAACTGGAAAAAGGTATATAACACCCCGCTTCAATCTGTGGTATTGGGGGGCCACAGGTTTATCACACCAGTTCTACAAAAAATTTGCTAGTAACTGTTGTCACTGGGTGTAGCACAGTTAACACAGCAAAAGAGGCTAAATTTTTGCAGGACTAAAATACAATCTTAGAAAAGTGTACTGTTAAATAACACCCCACTTCAATATGTGGTATTGGGGGGCACAGTTTTATCACACCAGTTCTACAAATAATTGGCAAATAACTGTTGTCGCTGTGTGTAGCAAAGTTAACACGGCAAAAGAGGCCACATTTTTGCAGGACTAAAATACAATCTTAGAAAAGTATACTGTTAAATAACAGCCCACTTCAATATGTGGTATTGGGGGGGGCACAGTTTTATCACACCAGTTCTACAAATAATTGGCCAGTAACTGTTGTCACTGTGTGTAGCACAGTTAACACAGCAAAAGATGCTTAATATTTGCAGGACTAAAATACAATCTTAGAAAAGTATACTGTTAAACGCCCCACTTCAATATGTGGTATTGGGGGGCCACTGGTTTATCACACCAGTTGTTCAAAAAATTGGCCAGTGAGTTTGGCACTGTGTGTATCAGACTTAACGCAGCAAAAGAGGCAATATTGTTGCAGGACACAAATACACTTGTCAAAGTATACTCAGATAACACTCACTTCTTTATGTGGTATTGGGGGGCCACTGGTCTATCACACCAGTTATAATACATTAAAAGTGCTTTTGTCACTGTTTGTGGTATTGCTGAAGCAACGCTCAGTCACCAAACCTGTCACAATGCTGCACAGTGCACAATACAAATCCACTATAATATGCTTTCTATATTACAAAGTATATTATACCGTGGATTACACCCCTATATAGTGCACTGCACACCTATACAAAATAAATTGCAGCCCTTTAAATGACTTTTGTTGACATTAACAGAGCGATTTGTGTCACTGCCGATCTCTATCTGTCCCTAAAGCACAGACTGAATACCCTTCCCTAAACGGAAAAGAGGCTGTAGTAGACCTATACCAACATACCAGCCCTGAAAAGGACTTTTGTGGATCTTAACAGAGCTATTTGTGTCTGGCAATCTCTCCCTGATGAGCACAGCAGACCTTTCCCTACGCTGACAAAAATCAGAATGTGAAATGGCCGCCTGCTCTGGTCTATTTATAAGGTAGGGGGCATGTCCATGTGCTGAAATGTTTCAATTGACTGTCCCGTTCCACCTGACGGCTGTGTCATGGGTCAAAGTTCTCCCCAATGTAAACTAATATGGCCGGTGATATAGAATACAGAAGGACGGAGCTTATGCTGCCATGGCTAGGCACCAGCCCATACCCAATAGACTTTTGTGGATCTTGATCACGAGGTGAATGGCTCATGTTTAGAGTTGAGCGAACACCTGGATGTTCGGGTTCGGCGGGTTTGACCGAACTTGAAAAAAAAGTCCAGGATCGTGACCCGGACTTAACCCGAACTTTGTCCCGATCCCGAACCCCATTGAAGTCAATGGAGACCCAAACTTTTGAGCACTAAAATGCCTCTAAAACAAACATGGAAAGGGCGGTGGAGAAGGAGGAGGACAAGTCCCATATGGAGTAGAAGGTTGAGGTGGTGGTGGATGTGGCGGTGTAGGTGGAAGCGGCGGTGGAGCCAACGAGGTAGCCAACACTGGTTTTGGTTTTTAATTTTATTTATTTTTAAATTAGGGTACAACCCAAAAGAGTTAGAAAGATCAAATACAATGGCTGGGTAAGGCCGGTATACATGTCTATTCTGCACAAGGTACGGACAAGTCCTATGGGATCCATGCCTGGTTCATTTTAATGAACGTGAGCTTGTCCACATCGGCTCTGGACAGGTGGCTGCGCTTGTCTGTGAGAACGCCCCCAGTGATGCTAAATTCACGTTCAGATAATACACTGGCTTCAGGGCAGGCCAGCACCTCCAAGGCGTAAAGGGCAAGCTTAGGCCATGTGCCCAATTTGGAGAGCCAGAAGTTGAAGGGGGCAGACCCGTCATTCAGTACGTCTAGGCGTGTGCATACATACTGCTCCACCATGTCAGTGCTGGGTGGTGGTGCTGCTGGTGGAGCTCCTTTTACAAGGAGAAGACATGGTCGATCTGTGCCAGCTACACACACAAGTGAAACACCTTTCTCAGCTGTGAGTAGGTGACAGAACCTTACAGCAGTATTTGGCAGGGCCTAATGCGCCTCTACAGATGTTGAGGCCAGAACAAGTACAGGCGATAGTAGATTGGGTTGCTGACAGTGCCTCCAGTTCCTTCACATTGTCTCCCACCCAGTCTACTGCAGAAAGGTCAGAGTTGGCACCTGCAGCCGATGTCCAACCGTCTTTCACCTCACCCCCTTGCAAATCAGGCAAGCAGTCTGAGCCCCAAGTCATGCAGCAGTCCCTTCTTCTTTTTGATGACTCTGTTAGCATGGTTTCCCAGGGCCATCCACCTAGCCCTGCCCCAGAAGTTGAAGAGATTGAGTGCACCGATGCCCAACCACTTATGTCTCAAGATGAGTACATGGGAGGACCATTGCAGCACGTCTCGGATGATGACGAAACACAGGTGCCAACTGCTGCGCAATTCCACAAGGGTTGCAGGGGTGAAGACTGCATAGAAGATGATGTGGAGGATGATGAGGTCCTCGACCCCACATGGAATGAACGTCATGTGGTGACCTGAGTAGTTTGGAGGAAGAGGCGGTGGTCGCACAGAGCCACCAGCACAGCAGAAGAGAGAGCAGGGTGAAAAAGCGGAGCGAATGTGCCCTAGACACTACGCCTGCTACTGCCCAACGCAGCAAGGGACCAAGCACACCAAAGCCAGCTCAAAGGAGTTCCCTAGCGTGACAGTTCTTCAGACAATGTGCTGATGACAGGACACGAGTGGTTTGCACGCTGTGCAATCAGAGCCTGAAGCGAGGCATAAACCTTCTCAACCTGAGCACAACCTGCATGACCAGGCATCTAAGTGCAAAGCACGAGCTGCAGTGGAGTAGATACCTCAAAAACCAAGAAAGGTCTCTGGCTCCTCCTGCTTCCTCTTCTGCTGCAGTCTCGGCCTCTTCATTCACCTCTGTAGTGACAGTGGCACCTGCCACCCCACAAACAGAGGATCTGCCAGCAACACCACCACCTGGGTCACTAACAACCATCTCCACAATGTCCCATGGAAGCGTTCAGTTTCTATCTCCCAAGCACTGGAGCGGAAGAGGAAGAACCCCCCCCTACCCACCCGCGATCCCTGGCCCTGAATGCCAGCATTTCAAAATTCCTGGCCTTTGAAATGCTGTCATTTGGTCTGCTGGAGACGCAGAGTTTTAAAAGCCTTATGGCGGTGGCTGTCCCACAGTATGTCGTGCCCAGCCGCCACCAGTTTTCTAGGCAAGCCATCCCTTCCCTGCACAACCAAGTGGGTGACAAAATCAGGTGTGCACTGCGCAACGCCATCTGTGGCAAGGTCCACCTGCCCTCTGAATCCTGTTCCCTCGCAAATGCTACGATTACCTTCTGGCCCTATTCTACGCTCTCTAACCCACATCTTCAATCTCCCCCTCTCTTCTGGTGTCTTCCCCAACTCTCTAAAACATGCACTAGTCAGCCCCATACTCAAAAAGCCCTCACTGGACCCAACCGATCTGAACAACCTACACCCTATTTCCTTGCTCCCCTTTTCATCCAAACTCCTCGAACGTCTAGTCTACAACCGACTGTGTGACCACCTTGCTGAGAATTGCCTCCTTGATCCCCTTCAGTCTGGATTTCGGCCTCAACACTCCACTGAAACTGTTCTCCTAAAACTGACAAACGATCTACAAATGGCCAAAACCAATGGACACTGTTCTGTAATCCTACTTCTGGACCTTTCTGCTGCCTTTGATACATTTGACCATCCCCTCCTCCTCAAAAAACGACACGCCTTTGGTCTCCATGACTGTATTCTTCACTGGTTATCTTCCTACTTATCCAACCCTACCTTTAGCGTTATGTAAAATTCTACTTCCTCCTCTCCTCTTCCCTTCTCTGTTGGGGTACCCCAAGGCTCTGTTCTTGGACCCCTCCTATTTTCAATCTACACCTCCTCTCTGGGTCAGCTGATTGCCTCCCACGGCTTCCAATACCATCTCTACGCTGACGATACCCAAATCTATCTATCCACCCCTCAGCGCTCCCCCTCAGTCTCCTCGCGTATCACTAACTTACTATCAGATATATCGGTCTGGATGTCTCACCACTTCCTCAAACTCAATCCATCCAAAACCGAGCTTATAATTTTTCCTCCACCACGTGCCCCTTCCCCTGATTTCTCCATCAATATCGATGGCATTACTATCAGCCCATATCCGCATGCCTTAGGTGTTGTCCTGGACTCTGAACTCTCCTTCAAACCCCACATCCAATCGCTGTCCAAATCTTGCCGCCTCAGCCTCTAAAACATCTCCAAAATACTCCCCTTTCTAACCAAAGACACAACAAAACTCCTAGTTCACTCTCTGGTCATCTCGCGCCTCGACTACTGCAATTCCCTTCTCGTTGGCTTATCTCTACACAGGCTATCCCCCCTTCAATCCATCATGAATGCTGCCGCCAGACTCATCCACCTTACCAATCGCTCAGTATCCCCTGCTCCCCTCTGTCAAGCCCTCCACTGGCTTCCGCTCACCCAACAAATTAAATTCAAAATACTAACAACATCTTACAAAGCAATCCGCAGCTTAGCCCCCAGCTACATCACCAGCCTCGTCTCAAAATACCAACCTAATTGCCCGCTTCGTTCCTCTCAAAACCTGCTGCTCTCTAGCCCCCTCGTCACCTCCTCCAATGCTCGCCTCCAGGACTTTTCCAGAGCCTCTCCAATCCTATGGAACTCCTTACCCTTATCTGTCCGACTATCTCCTACTCTATTACCTTTTAGGCGATCTCTGAAAACCCTCCTTTTCAGAGAAGCCTATCCTACCAACACCTAACAAATGTACCTCCATTTTCTTCATCAACCCATCCCCCACGGTTATTGCCTTTTGTTTCACTTGACCCTCCCTTCTAGATTGTAAGCTCTAACGAGCAGGGCCCTCTAGTTCCTCCTGTTTTGAACTGTATTGTAACTGTATTGTCTTCTTTCACATTGTAAAGCGCTGTGCAAACTGTCGGCGCTAAATAAATCATGTATAATAATAATAATAAAAAATAATAACTATGGATATGTGGACCAGTAAGCACGGTCAGGTATGTTATATCCCCTAACAGCACACTGGGTAAATGCAGTGGTGGCTGGGCCTGAGGCGGATGGCAGTTTGACGCATGTCCTTCCACCACCGAGGATTGCAGTGCGCTTCAGTTTGCCTCCTGTTCCTAACTCCTCCTACTCCGCTTCCTCATCCTCTACCGCCTCCTCATTCAGTCAGCATAACACCTTCACCACCAACTTCAGCACAGCCAGGGGTAAACGACAGCAGGTAGTTTTAAAACTTGCCTGTTTTCGGGGAAAAACCACACACCGAGCAGGAGTTGTGGAGGGGCATTGAACAGCAGACTGATGAGTGGTTGGTGCCAGTGAGCCTCAAGCCCGGCCTGGTGGTGTGCGATAATGGGCGAAATCTCGTAGCAGCTCTGGGCCTAGCCGGTTTGACGCACATCCCTTGCCTGGCGCATGTGCTGAATTCGGTGGTGCAGAGGTTCCTTAGAAATTACCTCGATATGTAAGAGCTGCTGCAGAAAGTGTGGGCCGTCAGTGTGCACTTTCGGCGTTCTCACCCTGGTGCTGCTTGCCTGTCAGCGCTGCAGCGCAACTTCAACCTTCCCGCTCACCGCCTCATATGTGACGTGCCCACAAGGTGGAACTCCACCTTGCACATGCTGGCCAGACTGTGCGAGCAGCAGCAGGCCATAGTGGAGTTTCACTCTGCGGAACAGCACTAATTCACCACCAGCAACTGGGCCTCCATGCGAGACCTGTGTGCTTTGTTGTGCTGTAATATATGCAGACTAGGCCGCAATGTAATCTTTTTCCCTTAAATGGGTGTTTATTGAATAGCGGAATAGAACAACAGTATCCGAGTGTATCTCACAGTAAAATATGCAGACTAAGCCGCAATGTAATATTTTTCCCTAAATGGGTGTTTATTGAATAGCGGACTAGAACAACAGTATACAACGGGTGTATCTCACACATACAGATACAGACTAGGCCGCAATTTAAGATTTTTTCCCTAAATGGGTGTTCATTGAATAGCGGACTAGAACAACAGTATCCAACGTGTGTATCTCACAGTAAAATATACAGACTAAGCCGCAATGTAATATTTTTTCCCTAAATTGGTGTTTATTGAATAGCGGACTAGAACAACAGTATCCAACGAGTGTATCTCACACGTACAGATACAGACTAAGCCGAAATGTAATATCTTTCTGTCCCCTAAATATTTTTTTTTATTGCAAGGCGCAATTCAACAGAATGCAATGGGTGTATCTCACTGTAACATATGCGGACAGGGCCGCAATCAACTTTTTTTGTCCCCTAAATGTTTTTTTTTATTGCAAGGTGCAATTCAACAGTATGCAATTGGTGTATCTCACTGTAACATATGCAGATAGGGCCGCAATCCACTTTTTTTGTCCCCTAAATCGTTTTTTTTATTGCAAGGCGCAATTCAACAGTATGCAATGGGTGTATCTCACTGTAACATATGCAGACAGGGCCGCAATCAACTTTTTTTGGCCCCTAAATGTTTTTTTTTATTGCACGGCGCAATTCAACAGTAGGCAATGGGTGTATCTCACTGTAACATATGCGGACAGGGCCGCAATCAACTTTTTTTGTCCCCTAAATCGTTTTTTTTATTGCAAGGCGCAATTCAACAGTATGCAATGGGTGTATCTCACTGTAACATATGCAGACAGGGCCGCAATCAACTTTTTTTGTCCCCTAAATGTTTTTTTTTATTGCACGGTGCAATTCAACAGTATGCAATTGGTGTATCTCACTGTAACATATGCAGATAGGGCCGCAATCAACTTTTTTTGTCCCCTAAATAGTTTTTTTATTGCAAGGCGCAATTCAACAGTATGCAATGGGTGTATCTCACTGTAACATATGCAGACAGGGCCGCAATCAACTTTTTTTGTCCCCTAAATGTTTTTTTTTTATTGCAAGGTGCAATACAACAGTATGCAATGGGTGTATCTCACTGTAACATATGCAGACAGGGCTGCAATCAACTTTTTTTTTCCCCTAAATGTTTTTTTTTATTGTAAGGCACAATTCAACAGTATGCAATGGGTGTATCTCACTGTAACATATGCAGACAGGGCCGCAATCAACTTTTTTTGTCCCCTAAATGTTTTTTTATTGTAAGGCACAATTCAACAGTATGCAATGGGTGTATCTCACTGTAACATATGCAGACAGGGCCGCAATCAACTTTTTTTGGCCCCTAAATGTTTTTTTTTTTTTGCAAGGTGCAATACAACAGTATGCAATAGGTGTATCTCACTGTAACATATGCAGATAGGGCCACAATCAACTTTTTTTGTCCCCTATATGTTTTTTTTATTGCAAGGCGCAATTCAACAGTATGCAATGTGTGTATCTCACTGTAACATACGCAGACAGGGCAGCAATAAACTCTTTTGTCCCCTAAATAGTTTTTTTTGTATTGCAAGGCACAATTCAACAGTATGCAATGGGTGTATCTCACTGTAATGTATGAATGAAAAACTGAAAAAAGACCGAAAATTTTGTAAAAAAATGCATTTTTCTTCGTTTTGGTTTTGCAAATTTGCACGGTGCAATTCAACAGTATGCAATTGGTGTATCTCACTGTAACATATGCAGATAGGGCCGTAATCAACTTTTTTTGTCCCCTAAATAGTTTTTTTTATTGCAAGGCGCAATTCAACAGTATGCAATGGGTGTATCTCACTGTAACATATGCAGACAGGGCCGCAATCAACTTTTTTTGTCCCCTAAATGTTTTTTTTTTTTATTGCACGGTGCAATTCAACAGTATGCAATTGGTGTATCTCACTGTAACATATGCAGATAGGGCCACAATCAACTTTTTTTGTCCCCTAAATAGTTTTTTTTATTGCAAGGCGCAATTCAACAGTATGCAATGGGTGTATCTCACTGTAACATATGCAGACAGGGCCGCAATCAACTTTTTTTGGCCCCTAAATGTTTTTTTTTATTGCAAGGCGCAATTCAACAGTAGGAAATGGGTGTATCTCACTGTAATATATGCGGACAGGGCCGCAATCAACTTTTTTTGTCCCCTAAATAGTTTTTTTTATTGCAAGGCACAATACAACAGTATGCAATGGGTGTATCTCACTGTAACATATGCAGACAGGGCCGCAATCAACTTTTTTTGTCCCCTAAATGTTTTTTTTTTATTGCAAGGTGCAATTCAACAGTATGCAATGGGTGTATCTCACTGTAACATATGCAGACAGGGCCCCAATCAACTTTTTTTGCCCCCTAAATTTTTTTTTTTTATTTCAAGGCGCAATACAACAGTATGCAATGGGTGTATCTCACTGTAACATATGCAGACAGGGCTGCAATCAACTTTTTTTTTCCCCTAAATGTTTTTTTTATTGTAAGGCACAATTCAACAGTATGCAATGGGTGTATCTCACTGTAACATATGCAGACAGGGCCGCAATCAACTTTTTTTGTCCCCTAAATGTTTTTTTTATTGTAAGGCACAATTCAACAGTATGCAATGGGTGTATCTCACTGTAACATATGCAGACAGGGCCGCAATCAACTTTTTTTGGCCCCTAAATGTTTTTTTTTTTTTTTGCAAGGTGCAATACAACAGTATGCAATAGGTGTATCTCACTGTAACATATGCAGATAGGGCCACAATCAACTTTTTTTGTCCCCTATATGTTTTTTTTATTGCAAGGCGCAATTCAACAGTATGCAATGTGTGTATCTCACTGTAACATACGCAGACAGGGCAGCAATAAACTCTTTTGTCCCCTAAATAGTTTTTTTTGTATTGCAAGGCACAATTCAACAGTATGCAATGGGTGTATCTCACTGTAATGTATGAATGAAAAACTGAAAAAAGACCGAAAATTTTGTAAAAAAATGCATTTTTCTTCGTTTTGGTTTTGCAAATTTGCACGGTGCAATTCAACAGTATGCAATTGGTGTATCTCACTGTAACATATGCAGATAGGGCCGTAATCAACTTTTTTTGTCCCCTAAATAGTTTTTTTTATTGCAAGGCGCAATTCAACAGTATGCAATGGGTGTATCTCACTGTAACATATGCAGACAGGGCCGCAATCAACTTTTTTTGTCCCCTAAATGTTTTTTTTTTTTATTGCACGGTGCAATTCAACAGTATGCAATTGGTGTATCTCACTGTAACATATGCAGATAGGGCCACAATCAACTTTTTTTGTCCCCTAAATAGTTTTTTTTATTGCAAGGCGCAATTCAACAGTATGCAATGGGTGTATCTCACTGTAACATATGCAGACAGGGCCGCAATCAACTTTTTTTGGCCCCTAAATGTTTTTTTTTATTGCAAGGCGCAATTCAACAGTAGGCAATGGGTGTATCTCACTGTAATATATGCGGACAGGGCCGCAATCAACTTTTTTTGTCCCCTAAATAGTTTTTTTTATTGCAAGGCACAATACAACAGTATGCAATGGGTGTATCTCACTGTAACATATGCAGACAGGGCCGCAATCAACTTTTTTTGTCCCCTAAATGTTTTTTTTTTTATTGCAAGGTGCAATTCAACAGTATGCAATGGGTGTATCTCACTGTAACATATGCAGACAGGGCCCCAATCAACTTTTTTTGCCCCCTAAATTTTTTTTTTTATTTCAAGGCGCAATACAACAGTATGCAATGGGTGTATCTCACTGTAACATATGCAGACAGGGCTGCAATCAACTTTTTTTTTCCCCTAAATGTTTTTTTTATTGTAAGGCACAATTCAACAGTATGCAATGGGTGTATCTCACTGTAACATATGCAGACAGGGCCGCAATCAACTTTTTTTGTCCCCTAAATGTTTTTTTTATTGTAAGGCACAATTCAACAGTATGCAATGGGTGTATCTCACTGTAACATATGCAGACAGGGCCGCAATCAACTTTTTTTGGCCCCTAAATGTTTTTTTTTTTTTTGCAAGGTGCAATACAACAGTATGCAATAGGTGTATCTCACTGTAACATATGCAGATAGGGCCACAATCAACTTTTTTTGTCCCCTATATGTTTTTTTTATTGCAAGGCGCAATTCAACAGTATGCAATGTGTGTATCTCACTGTAACATACGCAGACAGGGCAGCAATAAACTCTTTTGTCCCCTAAATAGTTTTTTTTGTATTGCAAGGCACAATTCAACAGTATGCAATGGGTGTATCTCACTGTAATGTATGAATGAAAAACTGAAAAAAGACCGAAAATTTTGTAAAAAAATGCATTTTTCTTCGTTTTGGTTTTGCAAATTTAGTCATTTTTCTTCATAAATTTTGACTAAAATTTATACTGCTACATATCTTTAGTAAAAATAACCCAAATAAGTATACATTTTTTGGTCTTTGTGAAGGTTATAGAGTCTACAAGCTAAGGTGCCAATCATTGAAAATTGATCACACCTAAAGTACTGACGGCCTATCTCATTTCTTGAGACCCTAACAAGTCAGGACAGTACAAATACCCCCCAAATTACCCCTTTTTGGAAAGTAGACATTCCAAGGTATTTAGTAAGAGGCATGGTGAGTTTTTTGAAGTTGTAATTTTTTCCCACAATTCTTTGCAAAATGAAGATTTAAAAAAAATATATATTTTTCACAAAATGGTCATATTACGAAGTTATTTCTCACACACTGTACAGGCATACTTGCAACTACACCCCAAAATACATTCTGCTACTCTTCCTGAGTATGGCGATACCACATGTGTGACACTTTTCTACAGCTTGACCACATACAGAGGCCCAACATCCAAGGAGCACCGTCAGGCGTTCTAGAAGCAAAAATTACACATATAATTTTCTGACGACCTATCATACTTTTTAAAGTCCTGGAGCACCAGGACAATGGAAACCCCCATAAAATGACCCCATTTTGGAAAGAAACACCCCAACACATAATCTAGGAGGCATAATGAGTCTTTTGAACGTGTCATTTTTTTCCACAAGTTTTTGGAAAATGTGGAAAGAAAACCAAAACACATTTTTTTTTACACAAAGTTGTCCATTTATAAGACATTTCTTACACATAGCATGCACATAGCAAAAATGACACCCCAAAATACATTCTGCTACTCCTCCTGAGTATGGCGATACCACATGTGTGACACTTTTCCACAGCCTGGCCACATACAGAGGCCCAACATGCAGGGAGCACCGTCATTTCCTGACTTCCCATTACAATTTTGTGAGGCACTGTAGGGCACTGTTAAGCATTGTAGTGGCACTGATGTGGCCCGGATGAGCACTGACGTGGCATGGATGTGGCACTGATGAGCACTGATGTGGCATGGATGCGGCACTGATGAGCACTGACGTGGCATGGATGTGGCACTGATGAGCACTGATGTGGCACTGATGAGCACTGACGTGGGATGGATGTGGCACTGATGACCACTGATGTGGCATGGATTAGCCCTGACGTGGCATTGATGTGGCATGGATGAGCACTGACGTGGCATGGATGAGGCACAGATGAGCACCCTGACGTGGCATGGATGTGACACAGATGAGCAGTGACATGGCATGAATGTGGCATTGATGTGGCACGGATGAGCACTGACGTGGCATGGATGTGGCACAGATGAGCACTGACGTGGCATTGATGTGGCATGGATGAGCACTGACGTGGCATGGATGTGGCATGGATGAGCACTGACGTGGCATGGATGTGGCACGGATGAGCACTGACGTGGCATTGATGTGGCACGGATGAGCACTGACGTGGCATGGATGAGCACTGACGTGGCATTGATGTGGCACGGATGTCCACTGACGTGGCATGGATGTGGCATGGATGAGCACTGACGTGGCATTGATGTGGCACGGATGAGCACTGAAGTGGCATGGGTGTGGCATGGATGAGCACTGACGTGGCATTGATGTGGCACTGACGTGGCATGGATGTGGCATGGAAGAGCACTGACGTGGCATTGATGTGGCACGGATGAGCACTGATGTGGCATGGATGAGCACTGACGTGACACGGATGAGCACTGAAGTGGCATGGATGTGGCACGGATTAGCACTGATGTGGCTTTGATGTGGCACGGATGTGTACTGATGTGGCATGGATGAGCACTGACGTGGCATTGATGTGGCACGGATGACCACTGATGTGGCACGGATGAGCACTGAAGTGGCATGGATGTGGCACGGATTAGCACTGAGGTGGCATGGATGTGGCACGGATGAGCACTGACGTGGCATGGATGAGCACAGATGTGGGATGGATGAGCATGGATGTGGCATGGATGAGCACTGAGGTGGCATGGGTGGGCATGGATGAGGCACGGATGATGCATGGATGAGGCACGGATGATGCATGGATGAGGCACGGATGATGCATGGATGAGGCACGGATGAGGCACGGATGATGCATGGATGGGGCACAAATGAGGCACTGATAAGGCACGAATGAGGCACTGATGGGGCACTAATTGGGCACAATGAGGCAGAGGAGGTGTGCAGCTGCAGTTTCTCTCCTCTCCTCGCACGCTGTACCGATTGAGGGGAGAGAAATGAACCGGACATGCGCCGGTTTGTTGTGACGTGATCGCTCCGTCATTGGACGGAGCGATCACGTGGTAAAGGACCGCTCTCATTGGTCCTTTACCACGATCCGTGTTGCGTCGGGTCCCAGGGACCCGGCGAGCACGGACACTCCCGTGTGCGCGCCCCAGGGCGCACGGCGGGTGCGCGGTTCTGGGAGGACGTCCATGTACGCCCTCCCAGAACTAGACAACCACTTTGCGGCCGTGCTTTCACAATAGGCCGGTCAGAAAGTGGTTAAAGCAGATTGTTCCTATCTATGCATTCCCAACAAGCAATCTCTTCAGCCTGGCCCTACAGTAAACTCCTATCTCTCCCTCCGGGCAAAAACATTGTTCACTGCACCCCACAAAATCAAATCAATGTAGATCACTGATTGGTCCGGGTACCGAATACCCAAAAGTCCGGTACGAACACGAACAATACAGTACGGGTTCGCTCAACCCTACTCATGCTGGCTATAGCAAGAGGATCAGCTAAAAATAGGAAGGAGGAAGAAAGCTTCAAAATTGTGCCAAAAAAAATAAAGGATATTCTAATGCTCTTTTTTTTTTTTTAAAGGAAATACCAGAAAAAGACGTACCTGGTAAACGGCACAACCTGACAAGGTTGCGCCCAGTTTGCCAGCAAACCTTAAGACTTATTAATCAGAATTTATAGGGAAGGGGAGGGAATGAAATCCCTGGGACCTGGTCTTACCGGAAAAAGGCAATATTTGTTTGCTGGGTTTTTTTTTTAATAAACTTAAAATGGGAAGGCTTGTTTCATTAATATATATATATATATATATATATATATATATATATATACATATATATATATATATATATATATATATATATATATACACACACACATTACATACCTAAATATACATATATACACACACATACACACGTATACACATATATTGTGACGGTATGCGAGGGGAGGTAGTCGATAATCGGTATATCTCACCTCGCATACGTTCAGTAGTAAGAGACTAAACTGGAATCCGGCCTGGGTTTTTCCAGCCTCTGTGACAGGCTAGGTTCCATTCCGGAGATTGTGGGTCACCTGAGTACATGCTCAGCTGGACTTTAAGTGAACAGGAAGAGAGCACCGAAATGCTCTGGCCTGAGACTAAGAAGGGAATCTGAGAGAGGAGCTCTGTTTAGACTTTAAAAGAAAAGGTTTAATTTACCATGTGTTTTTGTGGGTTATGGGGACCAGCCCCACACCGTATAGTGAGAAAAACTGCTGTTTAGTTTAGCGCCGTATGGCAAGGATTTATTTTACTGTTTTGTTGTTTTTTTTTCATATTTGCAAACCTCTGCTAAATAAAGCTGGCAACCCACCAGACTTTAAAGAAATTACCTGCATGCTGGCCTTACTTTCCTGGAAAAGGTGATCCCTGTGAGCTAATCTCCCACAACACATAAATACACACACACATACACACACATATTTCTTTTTTTCAATAAATGATCCTCTGAATGAATGGAGGAAGTAAATTCTGCACCCCAAGGAACACCTGGCTGTCTGGTAAAGAGAAAGGGGAAAATTAAGCAGATGGAGGGGAAGGAGGGATACAACAAAATGGAACAAACTCACCCGGAGAGGAGGGAAAATAAATGTAGATACCTGAAGAAAGATAGCAGGGGGGAGTCAAAGAATGCTGATCCTGCTGCTGCTGCCATCAATGCCAATCACAAAAAAGCTCTTTATGCAAAAGAGTTTATGGCAGACTGCATTCCTCATTAGGAAACTCTGCATACCCCGAAAGATCCGCAGAAGAGGTTTCCAGACTTTTTAGCGCTAAGAGCTGCCTGAGTACAGGGACTGTGCTTGGGAGAGGCTTAACCCAGCGGAAGCTGCCAGATGGTCAGCAGGTAAGGACATACTGCAAACTCTTCACCAGTCAAGAAGGTATGAGGAACAAAAGGAGAATGCTGGGAGTAGGGGGCGTCTTTCTTTTAAGCTATTTACTAGTCCTGAAGGCGGAGTAGAGGCGGAGCTCTATCACAGGTATGCTGCCATGGAGGCGCCAGGAAAGTACGTTGCTTCAGTTTAGCGGTTTTGCTGATCCTGAAATGTCCTGGTAATGCATGGTCATGACACAGGCACAGAACAGTAACATGCAAATTTTCTGGTACAAAGATTTTTTTTTTTTGCACCAAAACAGTCCATCTTTCACTTGTAAAATTATTCCAGGAGGTGATGGAACCCCAGTGGAAGCCTGCTTGATTTGAGACGGGAGAAGAAGGTTCTTCAGAATCGCCAAGAGAGAGTGCATCTGGTTTGGTAATTTTTTTTTTTACCCAGACCTGTAGGTAATGTGAAAGACAAACTTCGAGGAAAAACAGTGCCCACCTGACCTGGCGTGCTTTCAAGCATTTTGCAGCTCTCAAATATTCCAGGTTTTTGTGGTCAGTGTAAATCAGTATTGGGTGAGCTGCCCCTTCCAGGAGATACATCCATTCCTCAAGTGCGGCTTTAATCGCCAAAAGTTCACTGTCTTCCTCATCATAATTATTTTCTTGCTGATGAGAGTTTACATAAAAAGAAAACAACTGGATGTAATAAAACTTTGGCTCCTTGTTTTTGTGATAACACTGCCACTACTGTTGTTTCTGAGGCGTCAACTTCCATATGGCAAGGCTAGGTCAGGGTGCCTTAATACAGGTGCAGAAGTAAATAGTTCTTTCGGGCAGACTGGGCCTCAAGGGTCCAGTGAAATTGTTTGCGCTGCCTGGTTAGTTGTGTGATGGGGGAGATGATGGTTGTAAATCCTTTGAATTTTCAATAACAATATGCAAACCCCACAAAGCGCTGTATCCCCTTTTTTGTCTGTGGGTGCTGACCAGTCCAAGATGGCAGAGACTTTCTGGGGGTCCATCCTTATACCCTCCATGGATATTATTAAGTCCAGGAATCAGATGCTTTGATGTTCAAACTCATATTTCTCGGGTTTGGCATACAGACCATGCTGTCTGAGCTTGGGTAAGCACACTCCTGACATGACCCCGATGAGTCTCCAGAGGCAGAAAAGATCAGAATGTCATCTAGGTATACAATAGTTTTGAATGCTCTAAAATAATCCTCAAAAGGCGATATCAAACAATCACAGAATCAAAAATCAAAAATAAAAAACTGATAAAAATAAAATTAAAATATATGTAGTGAAAAAAAATTCTGTCAATTTTGAATCACAAAACAGCAAAGTCCTTTAATATAATAATCCAACAGTGCCCTTCTTTCTTTTTTTGCTTTTTTTATTGTGCTGTATCCTTTAAAGTTGTGCTTCTCAGTATATGTCAAATATCACTTTTATATATATGCATTTCTTCAATCCTGCACACTTATCATTTCCCTAATATTCCGTGTATCATGCAAAAAGAAAAAACTATAGTCCTAACTCCATACATTTTTGTGAGCCTTCATAGATGAAGCACATGCATTACAATGGATAGGCAGAGGGCAGGTGAGCCTGGAAGGAGCCCATCCCTCCTTAAAGGCACAGGGGCCCACTGGACACCCAGCACATAGCACAATGGCAGCAAAGGTGTCAAGTGCGTCCCCTCACCAGTATTCCAACAGTACAAACAAATGGCCACTGCCCCCGCCTCTAACTGGCCTTCGCAGCAAGGAGCACATGAAAGGGCAATGCGTGTAAAACAAAACATTCCTCAAATCCAATTCCCACTGTTGCCAACAGATTAACTACATTGCAGGAGCTTCAGGAGAAATTGATCGAGACTTTGAGGGAGGGTCAGGAATGTTACAAAAAAGCCATCACAAATCACTCCCTACCATTCTTGTGGGTGGCAAAGTTTGGTTATCAACCAAAAAATGTAAAAAGGTACACCTTTCATCTGCCAGGTCGGGTCAAAAGTTTTTGGGGTCAGATTTCAGTTTAACCACTTCTGGACCAGAAGGATTTGCCCCCTTAATGACCAGGCCATTTTTTATAATTTGGCACTGGTAATTGCCCAGTCAAACACTACTGTACCCAAACGAAATATATGTCCTTTTTTTCCCCACAAATAGAGCTTCATTGAATTTTTCATTTTTTTTTGTCACAGGTGTTTCAATAATGACAAAAAATATATATATATATTTTTTCACACTGTCATTGAAATGATATATAGCTCACGCATTCCATGGGTATATGTGGAATTACACCCCAAAATACATTCTGCTGCTTCTCCTGAGTATGAGGATACCCCAAGTGTGAGACTTTTTGGCAGTCTAGTTGTGTACAGGACCCCAAAAACAAATCACCGCCTTCAGGCTTTCTAAGGCTGTAAATTGTTGATTTCACTCCTAACTACCTACCACAGTTTCGGAGGCCATGCCAAGATAGCACAAAACCAGCCCCAAATGACCCCTTTTCGTAAAGTAGTGACCCTAAGCTATTTGCTGGAATGGAATATTTTATATTTTGTGTCAGGAAAATTAAATTTTTTATTTTATCTTTTTTTTTTTACACAAAGTTGTCACTATTTTCTGAAAATGGGTCATTTGGGGGGTTTTGTGCTATCTTGGCATTTCATGGCCTCCAAAACTGTGTTAAGTTAGTGAGGAGTGAAATTAACAATTTACGCCCTTAGCCTGAAGGCGGTGATTGGTTTTTGAGGTCCTGTACATGGCTAGACTGCCAAAAAGTCTCACATATGTGGTATCTCCATACTCAGGAAAAGCAGCAGAATGTATTTTGGGGTGTCATTTCACATATATTCATGGCATGTGTGACCAATTAAATCATTTAATGACAACATTGTGTAAAAAAAAAAAAAAGATAATATTCCAGAAACTTGCCTCTCAGCAAATAGCTTGGAGTGCCTACTTTGCAAAATGGGGTCATTTGGGAGGTATTTGTGCTATCCTGAAATCTCAGTGCCTCCGAAACTGTGATAGTTAGTAAGGAAGAAAAATAAGCAATTTATGCCCTTAGAAAACCTGAAGGCGGTGATTGGTTTTCGGGGTCCCATACACAGCTATGCTCCCAAAAAGTCTCACACATGTGGTATCCCTGTTCTCAGGAGAAGCAGCAGAATGTATTTTGGGGTGTCATTTCACATATACTGATGGCATGTGTGAGGAATATATCATTTAGTGACAGCTTTGAGTAAAAAAAAAATTGTTTTCCCGAAACTTGTGGTTGAAAAAATAAGTTTTTTGGATCAGAGCTGGATGAAGAAAGTAGTTTCTGCCACCATCCCAGGGTTATAGTATGTCAGTTCGTGGTGCCTCAAGTCAGGTATGGGATTTTAAAGGGCAGGGGTGAACCAGATACACAAGGTAGTACAATATATAAATGAGTAATTAAAATTTTATTGCATATAAAGTTATATACATAATTGTATATCTTGTGGTAAAATATAACATTTTCCATGGACTCAACATGCCTCTCAGCAAATAGCTTGGGGTATCTACTTTCCAAAAAGGGGTCTTTTGGGGGTTGTTTGAACTGTCCTGGCATTTTATACTCAATCTTAGAAGCTTATGCCACATCATCCACTCTTCTAACCAAGCCTTTTCTATGACTTTGTTTACATGAAATATTTTTTTTTTTTTACTAGAAAATTACTTTGAACCCCCAAACATTATATATTTTTTTAAAGCAGAGGCCCTACAGAACAAAATGGTGGGTGTTGCAATTTTTTTTGTTACACAGTATTTGCGCAAAGATTTTCCAAACGCATTTTTTGCGAAAAAAAACACTTTTTAAAAATGTAACGCACAAATACACTTTATATTTCCTAATTGTTTGGTAAAATATAAAAGATGATCTTATGCAGAGTACATAGAAAACAAACATGTTTCAGAACAGACCCAGAAAAACCTCATCCAGGGCTTTCTCCAGAAGTCTTGCCCCAAAACTCTAACCCTTCCACAAGTTCGGAACCTAGACACCCCTCTTTCGGAGGAAGAACTCAAACTGGCTATATCTCAACTCAAGGCTGGTAAAAGTCCAGGTCCAGACAGATTCACAGCCCCGTATTACAAGACCTTCACAGACCTTATTTCCGCCCCGCTACTATAAGGTTTCAACTCATTAACTTCTCCCCCTTATCCCCGCCACAGATTGTTAGATGCCCATATATCAGTCATACCAAAAGAAAGTAAAGACCCAACTTCAGTATCTAATTATAGGCCCATTTCTCTACTTAAAGTAGACATTAAACTTTTTGCTAAAATCATCGCAAACAGACTACTCCCCCTTATCCCACAGCTGATCGATAAAGATCAAGTTGGCTTTGTCCCCGGCCGGGAAGCTCGTAATAACACGATTAAGGCTATCAACATCCCATCCACCACTAGATGACTTCACACAAAATGAAAGGATTCATGCTCTCCCTTGACGCCAAGAAGGCGTTCAACAGGCTCGACTGGACATATATGGAGAGTGTCCTAAGATGTATTGGCATTCCTGATCGTCTGCTCACTCTCATCCTGTCTCTATACTTCACACCCTCGGCGTGTGTTAGAGTCAATGGAAGCCTGTCGAGCGCCTTCTCTATTGGAAATGGGACGAGACAGGGATGCCCTCTGTCCCCAATCTTATTTTTTCTTACCCTGGACCATTTCTGCATACACTAGCTCTGAATCAGGACATTTCAGGGATAACCATCTCTCACCGTTCCTATAAAATCGCGGCATTTGCCGATGACATCCTGTTATTTCTCAGTGACCCCCTTTTATCCATCCCTTTCCTCCTACAAGAATTTAAACTCTTTCAGAAAATATCCAATTTCAAAATAAACTTTTCAAAATCTAACGCCCTCAACATATCCTTACCTAAGAATGTAGTAGACCAAAGTCCAACTTCCCATTCCAATGGGCACAATCTTCCATAAAATATCTATATGAACAACCTATCTGACTTCTTTACCACTAACTTCCTCCTGGTGTTACAAGCAATTAAAGACGATATAAAGAAATGGACCAAGCCACATTTCTCATGGTTCGGGCGAGCAGCAATCATTAAAATATACATCCTTCCACGTATACTCTTTCTTCTACAAGCAATCCCCATCAAAATCCCCAAATCCTTCTTTAATTCCTTTAAAACCCTATGCAACAAATTTCTTTGGTTTCAGAAAAAACCTAGACTCTCGTTTGACCTACTGTCGAAATCTAAATTAGAAGGAGGCATAGGTTTACCGGATTTCCAAAAATATTATTGGGCCTGCCATTTAACGAGAATCCTTGACTGGTTCCTACACAAATTGTGCAAAATTTGGTTCCTACACGAATACAACAAGGACTGGATCCCGCTTGAAAAAGCCTTTTGCATCCTCCCACTCAAATCAATTCTTTGGTCTTCCAACGAAGACCCCCCCATCCCTAAAAAAGCACCCCCTCCTAAACGCTACCTTAGCTTCCTTTAGAGACACTTGCAAACAAGCCGCTGTCTCCTCAACTCCAGGCCCATTGACCCCAATTAAACATAATCCCGAATTTCCTCCTGGAATGTTTCATTCCTTCCTATGGGAAATCTGGAACGATGACACAATTGAAGCATACCGCTTTTATGACAAAGGTTCCCTCCTAGATCGTCTCCAACTTAAATAATCTACTTCATCTACCCTTATCCCCAATTGGACTTATTTCCAAATTAGACACTTCCTCAATTCACGAAATCATAACGGAAATCTTTCCAGGGACCTCACTCCCTTTGAGAAATTGTGTACAAACACCTCACCCAAACGCCACCTTATCTCATTAATGTATAATCTCCTAATAAGAGACACTCCAGGGAATACCAACAAAGCAAAACCTAGATGGGAATTGGACCTAGACCTTTCCTTTTCCGAAAAAGACTGGGAAAATATGTGCTATATAGCACATAAAAGCTCCCTCAATGTATCCACACAAGAAAACTGCTACTAACCAGATGGTACAGGACCCCATCACTCTTACACAAATATAACCCAGACATCCCCGACACCTGCTGGAGGTGCCAATCCGACATAGGAACACTCCTCCACATCTACTGGGCTTGTCCAAGATTGCAACCGTATTGGCATTCAATACATGACACCATCACAAATGACCTGCATATTAGTATCGAGTACTCTCCCGCCCAATACTTACTGCACTTTACTAATACCCCTCCGCATAGATAATGTAAATCACTTACCCCTCACTTACTTAACCCGGCTAATTTATTGGAAATCAGACAAAATACCCTCAAAACAGGAATGGCTCAACAAAATGGACAAAATTGCCAAACTGGAAGAATTAGTGGTGATTGCCCGCGACAGGACAAATACCCATGCACGCATTTGGGCCCCCTGGAAATCCTATCTTGATTCCAGACACCATATTTCATCGCCTAGTACATCCTCCCCTCAAAACGAATCCTATTCGAAAGTCTAATGAACCCCGTATCTCCACTATGTTCCTTTGCTCAAATACTGCCTAACACATCATAGATACCCATCACCATACGCCCCAATATCTAAACACAAAACAAATCTGTAGGTCCCTCCCACCCCTGAACAAGGGCTGTTAGTGGGAGTGGACCTCAGAACATAATCTCCCACCTCATATACCAGCCTCCTAAATACCATCTCCTCTTAGTGGTCGGATCCATGCCACTCACACTCATTGGTCGAGAGGCAGAGACCGTGGACCCCCCCCACCCCTCCCTCTATTCCTCCCCCCTCTCTTTCCTCTCCCTTTCCCCTCTACCAACCACCAAAACCAACCAGGGGAGTGGTCTCTCCCCTATAGGGGACTTCACTCCCCTCCATGATTCATTATCTTCACATACAGTCGTAGAAATACGCACTTTCACTTAACTGACTATTGAACCATCTTGTCTTTCTTCCATCCGCATTAGTACCCGCAACATAACCTGCGCTCTATACCTAAGAACCATATATAAAAAAAAACTGAGATATACGCGCTTCAATGGGTCATCCCGCTCATTACACGTCCTTCCTTAAGCTCAACAAAGGTTGCACAGTTCTTTTTGATATATTTTATTAAACTGTGGCTGTACGAGAAACAGTTTTTTTTCTTTTTTTTCAGTAAGTATGGTACTTGTTATTTTGTTCATTTATTGACAGGCACTATGATATAATACCCTTTAAACAAGCTATGTTGCTTAACTCTGGTTATACTGTTAAAAACTTTCAAGAGACTGTATGTATTCTCTGCACTCTTGTATTTCCTCAATAAAAACTTTTTTTGAAAAAAAAAAAAGAAAACAAACATGACATGCTTTAAAATTCCACATGCCCATGCAGCGGCAACAAACTGCATACATTTTTAAAAGCCTTTACATGTTACCACTTTAGACTTACAGAGGAGGTCTACTGCTAGAATTACTGCCCTTGACCTGACGTTCACAGTAATACCTCACATGCATGCTGCAATCGCTGTTTACATATGCCACTAGACTGACGCTTGCGTGCGCCTTTGCTTGCAAACACGGGAGGATGGGGTGCTTGAATTTTTTTTTATTATTTATTTTGCTTTTTTATGTTATTTTGACATCTTCCCTTTTCATTTTTTTCCAATTTCATCAGAGTTTAATAATGCGGTGGTGCTCTAACCAACCTGCTCTGTGGACCTATTCCCCCTAACTGTGGGATCTGGTCCGGGCTCTGCCAGGTGACCAAGGCAGCCATGCTATTTCCTAACTCTATCCCTTTCCCTTCACTCCCATCCTCCCCCACACATCCCCACCCATCAAAGTCATCTCAAAATAACTTTTCCCCTCTGTCCTCTATCCTAATTCAAAGATCAGTTTCTTTCATAGTTGCCAGTTGCCACTGCTCCTCTTCCTGGGTTTCTTCTTCTGTGTTGTCTACGGACCAGCCTGTTATATTTGGTATGAAAATTTACAGCTTTTTACAAAAGCTTTGCAATTCTTCAGGGAATCTCAGTTTTGTGGTATGTCCTTTTTGACCTACCAGACATGCTGGATAGCCCCAATTGTAGTGAATATCCTTGCGTTGCATCAGCTCCAGGAGTGGTTTCAGTAATTTCCTTCTTCATAGTGTTTCATGTGACAAGTCCACAAAGATCTGGAGATTAGCCCGTTCATGTTTTATTGATGGTTTCCCTTTTAAACTGTCCCAGATTTGGGCTTTTTCTCTATAGTTCTGAAACCTAACAATTACGTCTCTTGGAGCTTCCGCAGGGATGCCTTTTGATTTTCTAATCCTATGTACCCTTTAAATTTCTATCTGTTCTACTTCACCTCTACCTAATAAGGGGATAATAAGCAAAAGTACTGGCTACTAGATTAAAAGATCTGATGCCCGATTGGATACATGCTGATCATGCTACATGATACATGCTGGATTTGTTCCAGGTAGAGAGGGGAAAGATAGCGGGATAAGAATGTTACTCCAATTACATAAATGCAGAGGCATGAGGGCCACAGATCTACTACTGTCAATAGATGCTGAAAAAGCATTTGACAGGGTAGACTGGGGCTTTATGCTAGAAACAATAGTAGACCTGGGAATTGGCCCAAGAATGATCCAATGGATAAATGCTTTATACAGGAACCCGACAGCAATGGTAAAAAGGAATGGAAATCTTTCACCTCCCTTTGAAATGAACAATGGGACGAGACCGCTCTCACCCCTGTTGTTCCTACTCTTACTGGAACCTTTGTTAGCCACCATACGGAATAGTAGGAATATAAGGGGAGTAAGGGTGGGTGAAGAGGAAGCACCATATTCTGAGGAAATCCTTTTTTACATCACAAACCCTAGAATAACACTTCCAAATATAATAAAAGAACTAAAAGAATATGGGGAACCCTCAAACTTTAGGATTAACCCATAAAAATCAGAAATTTAGAACATTGGGTTCAGTAAGAGAGAAGCATTAGCTTTGCAGCAGGAGTTTCCAATTATATGGGCAAAGTCTGAATTAAAATACCTGGGAATAAAACTAGTCGATCCAACAAAGAGTTTATACTACGCCAATTACATCCCCATACTTAATGAGATAAAAGCCGATCTTAAAAAAATATCATTACGGCCATTCTCATGGTTGGGCTGCACAAATATGGTCAAGATGATAATTTTCCCCAAAATGTTAAATATATTTCAAATGTTACCAATAGCGATTCCACAGACATACTTTAAAATAGTTAGAAACATGATCCTAAAATTCATTTGGCAGAGTAAGAAGCCTAGGTTACAGTACACAATACTCAGTAAAGACAAATCACAAGGGGGGCTAGCTGCACCAGACATAAAAAGATATTACACAGCAGTTATAATTTCACAAATGACAGAATGGACAAAAACAAACTCAGATAAAAGATGGGTCAAGATTGAAACAGCGTTAAATGGAACACAATTAGATAAGAATGTTTAGATTCCACCTAAGTATAGGGAGTCACATGAATACATACACGAAATAACCAGAGTTGTATTTAAGACATGGGACATGATACATAGAAAAGTTAAATGGGTATATTATTCACCACTAATATCACTAGATGGCACAAATTATTTTACAAAAAACAATATCTCTCCTGCGCTCGAGTGGTATGCGGGAAGGTGAATCTTCTAGGCGGTTTTATGACACAAATGAAGTGGTCTTGCTGCCCCCCTCAGGACCAAGGGTATCCAAAAGGCACTACAAGAAAACAACAAGAGAAGGGCGCACTGACCTAGTGCATTACCACTTAAAAGTTTATTAAAATCAAAGAAGGGTAGCGTACAATATACTCACAAACGTAGCATATGAACAAGCATATAGGAAATGGGCACCGCTTGCTTCCAGGACACTTCTCTATTGCTGGATAGCGTGATGGCATCCTCAAAACCTGATGTGGCTTACGCGTTTCGAGGGAGGACCCTCTTCCTCAGAGCCGAAATCGCAACAAATTATTTTACACCCGGGAACGAGAAACTATTTGGTAATTGGATTAAAAACATGCAGTTAAAAGACATTACACAAGGGGGAAAGATAAGGCCATATAATGAACTGAAAATTAACAGAGAGAATCTGTCTATGATCAAATGGAGATATTCCCAGTTAAAGCACTTTGTGGAGTCTCTGCCACGACCCATTAGAACTGAAAAAGATAGGAATCTTGTGGAAAAACAATGTAATCCACAATTAAAAGTAAAATATGGTATATCCCAGATATATAAAATGCTAACTGAATTAGCAGGTCTGAGAAGATATTACACAGCAGTTATAATTTCACTGCTCTATTCTTAGAGTCATGGGAAAAAGAGATAGGGACACAATTAAAATAACATGAAGTGGACAAAATATTGAGTGCTGTCCACAGTCTAGCGGTTGACCTAAACACCATCGAAATGAACTATAAATTTCTTGCGAGATGGTATAGAGTATAACACCGGTAAAAGCAAAGAAATCCCAACCAGAGAAATCTTCATTATGTTGGACAGAATGTAACTTGAAAGGTACAATGACCCACATTTGGTGGGATTTTCCCAAGATTCTAAAATATTGGCAGAAGGTGCAACAACTCATTTGGAAGATTACAGAGGAAAATATTGTTGACAACCCATGGGTATGCTTATTTCACAATTCGGATAAATAATAAGAAAATACAAAAGCACAATAGTAACAAACTTGATAAATGCAGCCAAGGGGGCTATCCCAAAAAAAATGGTTAGATCTGGAAAACCCCACAATTAGAGATTGGTTAAAAAGAATAGAATATACATATAATATGGAATACCTGGGTAGTAGGGGGTGGAGCAGACAGTGCGTTTCTCAAACAAATGGAAAAAATTTAATGAATTTAAGAAGACTAGCAAATATGCTGAAATCTGGAAGGTATTCGGGAAAAGGAAGGACAAACACATAGGCACAAAGGAAGAGAGGATGCACAAGAGGGGATTAGAAGAGTAATGGAAGAATGAAGGGGGGGGGGGTATTTGCTGGGGTAATTTTGTGATTGCATGTCTTTGAAGAAAATCATTTTTTGCATTGTTAACTTTTTTGAAACTCCAATTATTGAAGACTTTCATGAGGAATTCTTTGTTTTACTATTTTAGGTTGTATCACGTTTAAGCGGCTTGCCTATTTGAAATGTTATATGCACAGTAGTACCTACCCATTTGTTGTAACTGGTGTACCATCTTGTATATACTCTTTAGTTTTAGTTCTAGTATATACTCTTTTTAGTTCTAGGATTTACTCTCCATGCTTCTTAACAATTGACCTAGATGTATGAATTATCTCATTACCATGTCTCACGTGCATGTCTTATTGTACATTCCCTTTATAAAAATTGAATGAAAAAAAATCATTCAGTGATCCACCACCAAAATTAGGGCGAGCATGCTTACCAGAATGTGTGGACCCATATACCTTAGGTAATGAGTAAACAAAGCTGATGTTACATAGTAGTTAGTTACATAGTAGTTGAGGTTGAATAAAGACAAAAGTTCATCCAGTTCAACCTGTGTAGGTGTGTGTGGCCGTAATCATCTTTCATACCCCTGAATGTTCTGATCATTGAGATGTACATCCAAGAGTCTTTTGAAAGCAACCATACTTCCCACAGAAGCCACCTCTTGTGGTAGAGAATTCCACAATCCTGTAGCCCTAACAGTAAAGAACCCCCTCCGTTGCATGAGGTTAAAACGCTTCTCCTCTAATCGCATTGTATACCCTCGAGTCCTCATGCAATCCTTTCGACTGAATAGCTTTTTTTCTATGCTGAGATCACCATTGAGGTATTTATAAATTGCGATCATGTCCCCTCTCAGGCATCTCTTCTCCAAGGAGAATAAATCAAGCGATTGCAGATGCTCTTCATAATTAAGGTCCTCCAATCCCCCAATTAGTTTAGTTGCCCTTCCCTGGACTCTCTCCAGCTCCAACACATCCCTCCTGAGGACTGGCGACCAGAACTGGACAGAATACTCCAGATGCGGTCGGACTTTTATAAAGTGGTAGGATTATTGTTTTATTTCTGGAATACATCCCTTTCTTTATGCATGCTAATATTCTGCTGGCTTTGGCAGCTGCCGCTTGAAATTGCATGCTATTGCTTAGTCTATCCTCTACCAAGACTTCCAGATCTTTCTCCATTTTTGATTCCCCCAAAGGTTCCACCCCTAAAGTGTATTGTGCTTTTATGTTTTTAGTCCCCAAGTGCAAAACCTTACACTTCTCCACATTAAACCTCATGTGTCATGTCGTGCCCACTCTGTTATTTTGTCCAGGTCATTCTGTAGGATATCTGCTTCATGCCGTGCAGTTATTGCCCTGCCCAATTTTGTGTCATCTGCAAAAACTGATATAGAACTACTGATCCCATCCTCAATGCTGTTTATGAATAAATTGAACAGGGTTGGTCCCAGGACTGAGCCTTGGGGGACCCCACTTACCACGGTCTGACCAGTCTGACCAGTCTGAGTATGCGCTATTTATTACCACCCTTTGCATGCGCCCTTTTAGCCAGTTCCATATCCAAGAGCAAACCTTGCAGTCAATTCATGCAGACCTTATTTTATAAATTAAGCGCTTCTGGGGAACTGTATCAAACGCCTTAGCGAAATTCAGGTACACCACATCCACTGGTCTCCCCCTATCTAGCTCACCTCCTCAAAGAATGTTAAGAGATTGGTTTGACAAGAACGCCCATTTGTAAACCCATGCTGATTACTGCTGATGATGTTGTTGTCTTTAGCAAACTCTACGATATAGTCCCTTATCATCCCCTCTAGAAGTTTACATACTATCAATGTCAGACTGACAGACCTATAGTTTCCCGGGACATGCCTCTGCCCTTTTTTGAATATCGGTATCACGTTAGCTTTCCTCCAATCCCCTGGTACATTTCCTGTCATAATACTGTCAGCAAAGATCAGGAACAGTGGTCTAGATATAGTCTTACTAAGTTCTTTGAGTACTCTAGGATGCATGCCATCTGGGCCTGGTGATTTTTTTGTGTTAATTTTATCCAGCCTTTCCCTGATTTCACCCTCTGAATGTCCTGTGTATTACTACTAACCATACAGTCATGGTCAGTGTACCCCTCCTTTTCCTGTGTAAAGACTGAGGAGAAAAAAGCGTTCGGCGCGGTTGCTTTTTCAGTGTCCTCTGTAACCATCCTCCCATCATCGTTAATTATGTGTGCAATATGCTCTGCCCTAGTTTTTTTGCTGATGATGTTTAATAAAGAATTTCTTTGGGTTCTTTTTACTATCCTCCGCTATTTGTCTCTCAAAGTTGATTTTAGCCATTTTGATTTCGTATTTACTTTTCTTATTTGCCTCCTTGTATTGCTCGAAAGCCGATACTGTGCCCTCTGATTTATATTTCTTGAAGGCCATTTTTTTACCCCTAATAAGTTTTTTAACATTACGGTTTAGCCAGCCAGGTTTGGCTTTGTCTCTTCTAAATTTATTTCCCATAGGAATGCACTGCGAGATGCATTTGTTTAATATGTTCATAAAGCATTCCCATTTTCCTCTGTGGTCACCGTTCCTAAGGTTTGGTCCCAGTTTACCCTTTCCATCATTGAGCACAATTTGGGAAAGTTTGTCCTCCTGAAGTTTAGGGTTCTTATGTTCCCCTCTTGCCTTGTTATATTGTTATTTAAGCTAAATGTGATCATCCTGTGATCTCTAGAGCCCAGGTTGTCCTGGACTCCTACCTCCGAGATTAGGCCTGGGTCATTAGTGTCATTAGTGATCAATAGATCCAGCACTGCATTTTCTCTAGTAGGAGAATCCTCCAACTGAGACATATAGTTGTCCTGTAGGGTTTCCTTGAAGAGACGGGCCTTCTGTGAGTGTGTGGTCCCCTCTTCCCAGTCAATGTCGGGATAATTGAAGTCTCCCAATATGATGACTGATCCCAGTTTTGCCACTTTACCCAACAGTTATATAAATTCCAGCTCTACCTCCTCCCTTTGGTTGGGTGGCTTATAGCAAACCCCCACAATTACTTTTCCCTTTACTTCTTCCCTATGGATTTCTACCCACACGGATTCTAATTCCATACTCATCCCTTCCATAATATCACTCCTCTCTATCACCCTTACATTATTGTTGACATAGAGACTTACCCCTCCCCCTCTTTTTCCTACCCTGTTCTTCCGGTACACCGATTACCCTTGGATATTGGCCAGCCAGTCATGTGAGGGGTCGAACCAAGTTTCTGTTATTCCCACAAGGTCTATGTCCTCCTCATGTACTAAAATTTCCAACTCATCTATTTTATTAGCTAGGCTCCTGGCATTTGCATATACCCCTCTTAGTTTTGTGGAAGTTGATAGTGAATGGTCATTATTTTTATTCCTGTTTGGTCTGAGGTTTTCCCGCACAGACCCCCCATTTGACGTTATGGAACTACTGTCGTTGCTGACTCTAATACTGCCTTCTGTCCTTTGCTCCCTCTTGACTGACTCTACTTCTGAGCTCTCCCCCCCTTTAAAGCCCCTCCAACTTGGTGGCCATCTTTCTCCCCAAAAGAGCTGCACCATCCCCATTAACCACTTGCCGACTGCCTAACGACGATTTACGTCGGCAGTCAGCCCCTCACAGGCAAAGTGACATAGATCTACGTCGCTAGCCTGTGAGGGTCTAGGGAGCGAGCGCGCGCCCCCGGAGGCGCGCTCCCGCGTGGTCACGGACCCCCCCGCGCATGTGACCGGCGGACCCGATGTCCGCCGTTCACTTTGCGATCGCCGCTGCAGAGGGAGAAAGTCAGGCGGTTAGTGTAAACAAAAGTAAAAGAAGGTGTATGGCGCTGCCAATGTGCTCTTGTTAATAAATAAACACCTCTAAAAGTGCCAAAGTGCAATAAATATATGCTGTGTGTCTTCTAATAATTAATAAATTGATAACTGGAATGGAATAAATATATAAAGTGGTATAAATGGCAGGTGACTGTATTATAATAGTAAATAAATGCCTCTAAAAGGACCAAAGTGCAACAAATATATGCAGTGTGTCTCCTAATAATTAATAAAAAAAAATAAAAAAAAAGTGTAAACAAGCCGTCTGTCATTCTCCCCTGTGTAGAAACAATGATCACACGGTTCTACTATGTAGGACCGTTGATCATTGTTCCTACAGCCCAAGCCACAGCCAATCACAGTTAGAATCACGCCCCTAGGGACACACACAGCCCCTCCCTCTCAAAAAAAAGTTAACCCCTTCACTGCCAGTGTAATTTTACAGTAACAGTGCATATGTATAGCATTGATTACTGTAGAAATGTCACTGGTAACCCCAAAAGTGTCAAAAATGTCAGTCAAGGGTCCGATCTGTCTGCCCCAATGTCGCAGTCCCACAAAAAAAATCGCAGATCGCCGCCATTACGCGTTAAAAAAAAAAAACAACAAAAATGACAAAAATCTTTCCCTTTGTTAGTAAACGCGATAACTTTTACGTAAACCAATCAAAATACGCTTTTTGTGATTTTTTTTTACCAAACATATGTAGCATAAAACAAATTGGTTGAAAATGTTAAATTTTGATTTTTACATTTTTTTTTGGGGGAGGGGAATTTCATATAAAAAAATGTGAAAAATATTGCTATTTTTGCAAAATTTACGCTATTTTTTTGTTTATAGCGCATGATCAAAAAATCGCACAGGTGATCAAATACCACCAAAAGAAAGCTCTGTTTGTGGGAAAAAAAGGACGTCAAATTGGTTTAGGTACAGCATTGCACGACCGCGCAATTGTCCGTTAAAATCACGCAGATCTCCTTTTCCCCTCATTCCATCTACACATCCCTCCACCTCTCAGAACGGTATGAGTACTTAACCCCCTCTCTTTTGGTATTTGTGGTACAAATGTTTCTTACTTACTTACCTGTTGATTACCGCTGTCCTGCCTACGTTGGTATATAGCTGTAACCCATGACCGCTTGTATGTACGTTTGTTGATCGTGTTATTCATGATTATTCTTTTGTTCCAAGCATTGTTCATTCTGGCTCTGCGGCTGCGTCCGAGAGCGTGTTTTCTAATTCGTGTTTTTTTTTGTTTTCTTGCAAAACCCAATAAAAACTATTTGAAATAAAATCACGCAGTGCCGAATCGCAAAATACCCCCTGGTCAGGAAGGGGGTAAAATCTTCCGGGGCTTAAGTGGTTAAGGTGCAGCCCATCCTTACTAAAGAACCGTTAGCCGACTGAGAAGTCAGCACAGTTCTCCAGAAACCCAAACCCCTCCTTCCTACACCAGTTCTTCAGCCACTTTTTAAGTTCCCTAATCTCCTTCTGCCTCTCTGGTGTGGTTCGAGGTACTGGCAGTATTTCAGAGAAAACCACCTTGGAGGTCCTATTCCTCAATCTATTCCCTAAGTCCCTGAAATCGTTCTTTAGTATCCTCCACCTTCCTCTTACTTGGTCATTAGTGCCCATATGCACCATGACCGCTGGGTCATCCCCAGCCCCGCCCAATAATCTGTCTACCAGATCCGCGATGTGCCGAACTCGAGCGCCAGGTAAACAACATACTGTCCGGCTACCGCGATTGTTTCAACAGATTGCCCTCTCTGTCCTCTTGTTAAATGAGTCCCCCACTACCACAACCTGTCTAACCTTTCCTGAGTCTTGGCCCCCCTCCTTCCTGGAGCTGCCACTCCCCTGGCAGCTGGGGGAGGGCGCCTGCTCCAGCACTGCCACCCCTGAGCTGATATCCCCATCAACATGCAACTTGGCAAATTTGTTAGGGTGTACAAACTCAGGACTGGCCTCACTAGCGCTCTTCCCTCTACCCTTCCTAACGGTCACCCAACTGCCTACCTCTGATGCCTGCGTCTCCTCTACTCCTCCCTCCTCTATGCCGGCCCCTGCCAGTGCCTGATGGGTAATGTCCAAGCTCCTTTCCAGGTTGTTGATGCTACACAGTGTTGCCACTTTGTTCTCCAGATCCAGGATCTGGGCTTCCAGAGAAACAAGTCGCACACATCTTGCACAGCAGTATTCGCCCTCAATTGGTTCATCAAGGAACGCATACATGCAGCAAGAAGTGCACTGAGTGGCATCCCCAATCCTGTCAGACATTATTACCCTTTACTCTATGGGGATAATTAGTAACGACCTGCTATTCCTTACCTACTCTACCTCTAACTCCCCTGGTACTAACCCTAAGGTACTCACCCATCGCTAAGATACTCACCAGTTGCTAAGATACTTACCAGTCCTCCAGGTACTCAGTCGCAGAGCACGGTCAGTTGCAGAGCACGGTCAGTCACAGAGCACAGTCAGTCGCAGAGCAAAGTCAGTCGCAGGTCACAGTCAGTCACAGTCAGTCACAGAGCACGGTCAGTCGCAGAGTACCATCAGTCGCAGGTCACGATCAGTCGCAGGTCACGATCAGTCTCAGGTCACAGTCAGTCACAGAGCACGGTCAGTCGCTGAGCACGGTCAGTCGCAGGTCACAGTCAGTCGCTGGTCACAGTCGCAAGTCAGTCACAGTCAGTCACAGGTCAGTCAGTTACATGTCAGTCAGTCACAGTCAGTCACAGGTCAGTCTAAGGTATTTTTCCCTGGTTGCTAAGGTGCCACTCCCAGTACCAAGGTACTTGCAGGTATCAAGGTACAAGGTACTGTCAGATCTATTGCTTGTCTGACCTGGTCTGTCCTCGTCTGATGGAAGATCCTGCAGCCTCCCCCTGTCAGTCTCTCTACACGCTGTCTGTGCCTGTCTGTGTGATCCCCCTCACTCAGCCAAACAGCTGATTCAGCACACTCACATTTCTGCTGTCTCCTGGCCTGTCAGTCAGTCCCCGCACGCCTCCAGTACTGTTCCCGCTGCCTGGTGTCTGTCACGTTGCGTTGGCAGTCCCCCTTCAGTCACTGGCTTCTGTCCGTGTCTCCCTCAGCTGTTCCCCCGAACATCTGCTCCCCTGCACAGCACGGCAATCACAGCTCCTCTCCTCTCCACGTGGTACTCTCCTCTGCCTCTAGTGGCCACAGGAAGCCACTCACTCATGAAAAGATTCATTCCAACTATATATTAGATTCAATACAATTATATATCCAGCATAAATATTTCCAGGCCTTCCAAGCTGTAACCAAATGTGGCCGATCACAGCATTCACGGGTCTGCCTCCCATCTCATGGATATATGCAAATGACATATCAAGCATACACACAGTGTAAAACCATAACTTGAAAATCCATACAAAATACAAGAAACACATAAAGAGTCGGACAATATGCAGAGCTGATAACAAACATCCATCATAAGGGTAATAGTCCAAGAGAAAAGGTTACATAAAAGCAATGATGTCACAAACAGGAGCTCGACCTGATGCATTTCATCATATTTAAAATCATTTGGGGGTCACCTCGTTTAGGTCGCTGCTGTCAGTTCTAGGTTGATGGTGACCTCATATCCGGGTGAGGTGGAACACATGTCAATTCTCTGGAGAGGACAGTGGGGTGGCTTTCTATACAAACAGGCTGATTGAGCTGGTGCCGGTCTGGGCACAATTTAATGTAGGTGCAATAGACTGGATTGTGTTTTAAGAGTTGGATTTTAATAAATGTACTGCACGATCAAATTGCTTTTTTGGTATATGTGAATACACACTGAATGTGAGAGAGGACAAAATATTAGATGGACCATTCACTCCATTGTTCCTGCTGGCATAAACACAAATGGGGAGTAATTGACTAAGAGAAAGCACTAGAGCTGCTCACCTCTCCAAAAATAACTCCAAGCTAGAGTTATTAACACCATAATTAGGTGAAGCTGCCAGAGTTAAAACTTCAACTAGATGCTTTAGTGAATTAGGGTTTGGAGTTAACCAATTTGCGGTTGCGTTTTTCATAAAAGGAAATTCCTCTATACTGAATCAGTATTACACAGCAATGTCAAATTGAAAAGGATTAAGAGAGGTGCATGGAAGCCAGCCAGCCCCCAGTCTGATGTACTCACCCTCCAGTCTGCCACCAACCAAGTAGACCTGTCTCAATATAAATAAAGAACAGGGGTTTAGTTTACACGCATTTGCAAACGCATGTGTAAGCTGCAGAGCCACGACACGGCACCATGTTTTATCTGCAGTTCCTAACACTTCTAAATTTGAGTGTCTCCACTCTGGGAGCACATGGCTGCTAATGGGTGGATAGGAGGCAGGTGGGAGGGAGCAGCCCAAACTTCCCCCAACCCACCTCCATCCATGACTGGTATAGTAGGTCAATGCTCTAATAGCAATGTTCTTAGGATGGTACAAACTGAAAACGACCAGCTGAGAAGCATACACCTCCAATCCCTTGGCAGATGCAGTGTAAAACACAGATTGGGACTTTATATGAGGCAATTTGCCTGTATAGCTCAGTGCCTCCATCCCTAATTTCATAAAATATTTGGGACTTTACATGAGACAAGCAGGTCATGCTATGGTCTCCATCCCTGTATATGAAAAAACTGGGGTCAAATTAGACTGCATCCACCAAAAACGCACGAAAATCGCACGGTGGGACTTTAAATGAAGCACCAGCCTGTAGGCGAGGTGCCTCCATCCCTGGTTACATAGACAATGTGGGCTATGTGGGACTTTAAGTGAGACACCGGCAGGTATGCCCAGCGTCTCCATCCCTGTATCGGAAAAAACAAATTGAAAAGGATTAAGAGAGGTGCATGGAAGCCAGCCAGCCCCCAATCTGATGTACTCACCCTCCAGTCTGCCACCAACCAAGTAGACCTGTCTCCATGTAAATAAAGAACAGGGGTTTAGTTGACACGCATTTGCAAACGCATGTGTAAGCTGCAGAGCCACGACACGGCACCCTGTTTTATCTACAGTTCCTAACACTTCTAAATTTGAATGGCTGCTAATGGGTGGATAGGAGGCAGGTGGGAGGGAGCAGCCTCCTATCCACCCATTAGCAGCCATGTGCTCCCAGAGTGGAGACACTCAAATTTATAAGTGTTAGGAACTGCAGATAAAACAGGGTGCCGTGTCTTATATGGAGACAGGTATACTTGGTTGGTGGCAGAGTGGAGGGTGAGTACATCAGACTGGGGGCTGGCTGGCTTCCATGCACCTCTCTTAATCCTTTTCAATTAGTTTTTTCCGATACAGGGAGGGAGACGCTGGGCATACCTGCCAGTGTCTCACTTAAAGTCCCACATAGCCCACATTGTCTATGTAACCAGGGATGGAGGCACCAAAAATTTGCCATTCAATGGACATGAAATGCCTTTTATGCCGCTATATGTAGCGAATCCAAGGACCAGGAATTGCTGTGGGTGGATGGCAGTCTGGCAGATATTTGTGGCCTGGCATGAGGAATTTCAATAAAACATGGTCTACTGGTCACATGTGTTGAATTCCTCAGAGATCCATGCGTCATTCATTTTTATAAATGTGAGGTAGTCTACACTGTCAAGAGCTAGGCGAGTGCGCTTATCGGTCACGATCCCCCCTGCTGCGCTGTATGTCCTTTCGGACAGGACACTGGACAGGGGGCAAGCAACATTTCCATTGCAAATTGTGCAAGCTCTTGCCAGAGGTCAAGCCTGCCCACCCAGTAGTCCAGGGGCTCATCACTCCTCAGAGCGTCCACATCGGCCGTTAACCCGATGTCGTCGAACACCTGTCGGTCTAGGCGTTCCTTGTTGCTGAATCGGGAGTACAGCTGTCGAGGGTTCGGCTGAAAGAAGGATCTCATATCTGAAGTGACCAAGACATCTTCAAACTGCCCTCTTCTTGCAGGCGTTGTTGGATTTCTACCCACAACTGTCTCTCTGTGACTGGAAATTCCTCTGCCAGCGCATGCAAAAGCAGAATGCAGTATTTCCCGCAGCAAGGCCTGGAAGCACTGCATTCTGACGGCCCTCTGTGATTGTGGTAACATTTCCGCCATTTTTTGTTTGTACCGGGTATCTAAGTACATTGCCACCCAGTACTGGTCCTTGGTCTTTATGCATTTTATATGGAGGTCCCCCTTAAAACACTGGAGCATGAAGGCCCCCATTCGCACTAAACTGAAAGTGGTGTAGTTTCCTGCTTCCAGCTCATCATCCAGGATAATGTCGTCCTCGTTCTCCTCCCCCCATCCACGGATAACACCAGGGATCCCAGAAAGGTTTAAAGCATGCTCTTCTTGCTCCTCCTCATCCCCCCAGCACCATCCTCCTCTGACTCCTCTTCAGACTCCTGCTGTTGATTTGTCTCAGATGGAGTAGCACCCACTGGGAATTCATCCAACATTGCGACTTCGTCATCTTCCTGCTCCTCGAAGGCTTGATCAATGACACGACGCAATGCATGCTCCAGAAAGAAGGCGTAAGGTATGATGTCACTTATGGCGCCCTGGCCGTGACTGGCCAGTTTGGTGATCTCATCGAATGGCCGCAGAAGTCTGCATGCGTCGCGCATGAGCAGCCACTGGCGAGGTGAAAAAAAACCCAAGCTCCCCAGAACCTGTCCTGCCTTCGTACAGGTAGTCGTTAACTGCACGTTTCTGCTCGAGCAGCCTATCAAGCATATGCAACGTTGAGTTCCATTGTGTTGAGCAGTCACAAATAAGACGCCTGTCGGGCAGGTTGTGTCGCCACTGAATGTCAGCAAGGCGAGCCATGGCTGTGTAAGATCTTCGGAAATGGCCCGAGATTTTCCTGGCCTGCCTCAAGACATCCTGGACCCCAGGGTATTTGCCAACGAATCGCTGCACCACCAAGTTCAGGACGTTTGCCATGCATGGCACGTGTGTTATTTTGCCCTGTTTTTAGCGCACTCAGCAGATTGGCACCGTTGTCGCACACCACGTTACCAACTGTCAAATTCAGCTGTGTCAGCCACTGATCTGCCTGTGAACGCAAAGCTGAAAGGAGTGCAGGACCAGTGTGGCTTTAGGCTTCCAGGCACAACAGACGCAACACAGCATGGCAACGTCTCACCTGGTATGTGGAATAGGTTCTGGGGATCATGGGCGGCGCAGTGGAAGAGACGGTAACAGCGGAAGAGGAGGAGTCAGCCGAGGAGGAGAGGGAGGGAGGAGGAGGAGGAGGAGAAGAAGAGGCAGGCCTGCTTGCAATCCGTGGCGGTACAACTAAATCTACACGGGTGCCACGGGTTACATGCTTGACGGCCATCAGAAGGTTCACCCAGTGGGCAGTAAAAGTGATAT
This sequence comes from Pelophylax lessonae, assembly GCF_965119305.1. Classification (NCBI taxonomy): domain Eukaryota; kingdom Metazoa; phylum Chordata; class Amphibia; order Anura; family Ranidae; genus Pelophylax; species Pelophylax lessonae. Next base: position 119,827,688 of record NC_138775.1, read on the forward strand.
ACCTTCCCTGCCCGTGTTTGCTAGACCATGTGTCTGTGGTCAGATGTATCTTGGCACCAACACTGTGTGCCAGAGATATATTCACTTGCCGCTGAACATGTCCATACAGCTCTGGAATGCCCTTCTGCGAGAAATATTTACTGCCTGGGACCTTCCATTGTGGTGTTCCAATGGCCACAAATTTACGAAAGGCCTCCGAGTCCACCAGTTGATATGGCAGTTGTTGGCGGGCTATCAGTTCCGACAAGCCAGCAGTCAAATGTTGGGCAAGAGGGTTATCCGGCGTCATCCTTTTTTTCCGCTCCAACATTTGGACCACAGAAGCCTGCCTTTTTCCAGAACTACGTGATGACGGCATCATGGCAGGTGGAGTGGAGGACAAATGTGAGGAGAAAGGAGACAGGAGAAGAAGGGGCTGGACGGTGAGAGCCTGGAGTGTGGCTTTGTGGGTTCTGACGGTGTTGCTCCCACTGGACTCGGTGATGGGAGTTCAGGTGCCTTCTTAAGGCGGTTGTCCCTAGGTGAGTGTTGGGCTTACCGCGACTTATGCGTTGACTGCAAAGGCTGCAGATGGCAACACTGTTGTCAGCAACTGACTCATTAAAAAAAGCCCACACTGCGGAGCCATGTGCCGGCATCCTGGGAGCACCAGATGTGACTGTACATGGGTGATGGCTCGCTCCTGATACATTTGCAGTCTGCTTTCTACCTCTTGTGCAATGCAAGTTCTGCCTGCCTCTCCTCCCTATCTGCCGGTCCGTCTCTCCCTCTGAACTCCCCTCCTCTTCCTCTCTTGTGGCCACCCACGTGATGTCCATAGCCATGTCATCATCCACATCATCGGAGTAGGCAGCAACAGCGGGGACCAGACTCCTTGGGCTGATCTGGGTACTGTCGTCAGACTGCTGGGTGGCGGCTGTTGCTACCTCCTCTTCCTGTTTCGATTCCAACAATGGCTGCACATCGCAAACGTCTTGTGATGGATCGGAAAATAATTCCAGTGACTCAAGCGGAGGGGATGTGGTGGTGGTGGTGTCTTTGGGGGTGCACACAGCAGAGAGTGAAGAGGGTGCAGATAGAGAGGATGAGGGGGGTGCAGAAGAGGAAGGCTGAGTAAGCCACTAAACCAAGTCTGCTGTGTCCTTTGACGTAATTGCACGCAGCTTTTGAAACTTCACAGTTTGGCTCCGGCCTACTGCTCCTGCCCTACCCCTACCACCCCTGCGTATGTGTCTGCCTCTTCCTCTGCCTGTCATGTTTTTTAATTACCCTGTGATAAAAGTCTCTAGAGAATCACAGTATATCTGGAAAAGGTAGATAACACCCTGCTTCAATCTGTGGTATTGGGGGGCCACAGGTTTATCACACCAGTTCTACAAATAATTTGCCAGTAACTGTTGTCACTGTGTGTAGCACAGTTAACACAGCAAAAGAGGCCAAATTTTTGCAGGACTAAAATACACTCTTAGAAAAGTATACTGTTAAATAACACCCCACTTCAATATGTGGTATTGGGGGGGCCACTGGTCTATCACACCAGTTGTTCAAAAATTTGCCCAGTGAGTTTGGCACTGTGTGTACTAGACTTAACTCAGCAAAAGAGGCAATATTGTTGCAGGACACAAATACACTTGTAAAAGTATACTCAGATAACACCCCACTTCAATATGTGGTATTGGGGGGCCACTGGTTTATCACACCAGTTGTTCAAAAAATTGGCCAGCGAGTTTGGCACTGTGTATCAGACTTAACTCAGCAAAAGAGGCAATATTGTTGCAGGACACAAATACATTTGTAAAAGTATACTCAGATAACACCCCACTTCAATATGTGGTATTGGGGGGGGGGCACAGGTTTAATACAACAGTTCTACAAATAATTGGCCATTAACTGTTGTCACTGTGTGTAGCACAGTCAACACAGCAAGAGAGGCCAAATTTTTGCAGGACTAAAATACACTCTTAGAAAAGTATACTGTTAAATCACACCCCACTTCAATATATGGTATTGGGGGCCACTGGTCTATCACACCAGTTGTTCAAAAAATTGGCCAGTGAGTTTGGCACTGTGCGTACCAGGCTTAACTCAGCAAAAGAGGCAATATTGTTGCAGGACACAAATACACTTGTAAAAGTATACTCCGATAACACCCCACTTCAATATGTGGTATTGGGGGGCCACTGGTCTATCACACCAGTTGTTCAAAAAATTGGCCAGTGAGTTTGGCACTGAGTGTACCAGACTTATCTCAGCAAAAGAGGCAATATTGTTGCAGGACACAAATACACTTGTAAAAGTATACTCAGATAACACCCCACTTCAATATGTGGTATTGGGGGGCCACTGGTCTATCACACCAGTTGTTCAAAAAAATGGCCAGGGAGTTTGAGTTTGGCACTGTTTGTAGTATTGCTGCAGCAATGCTCAGTCACCACACCTGTCACAATGCTGCACAGTGCACAATAATACTACTAATCCACTATAATATGCTTTCTACAAAGTATATTTTACTGTGGATTACCCCTCTCCCCCCCCTTTTTAGTGCACTGCACAGCAATACCAAAAAATTTGCAGCCCTTTAAATGATTTTTGTGGACATTAACATTTGTCTGACTGCTGTCGATCTCTTAACTGCCACTAAAGCACAGAATGGATACCTGCGCTTAACCTGAAAAGAGACTGGACCTATACCAAAAATTGCAGCCCTTTAAATGACTTTTGTGGACATTAACAGAGCGATTTGTGTAACTGCAGCGATCTCTCTAACTGCCCCTAAAGCACAGACTGGATGCCTGCCCCTAACCTGAAAAGAGACTGGACCTATACTGAAATACCATCCCTGAAAAGGACTTTTGTGGATCTTCACAGAGTTATTTGTGTCTGGCAATCTCTCCCTCATGAACACATCAGACCTCTCCCTACGCTGGCAAAAAGCGGAATGTGAAATGGCCGACAGCTCAGGTCTATTTATAGGGTAGGGGGCATGTCCATGTGCTGAAATGTTTTAATTGGCTGCCCTGTTCCACCCGACGGCTGTGTCATGGTCAAAGTTCTTCTGAATGAAAAAGAAAATGGTGGCGCGGACATATTCGCGAACATCGGCAAAAGTCCGACTTTTTGCGAATTTGCGAACAAGCAAAATTAGCCGCGAACCGACCTCCGGGCGAACCGCAAGGCCATCTCTATTGATAGATACTAAGATGATCCAATGCCAGGCCAGGCCAAGCAGCAATCTCCCCTTGAATAGGTATGGGGCCTTGCTGCCATACATCCAATAGGCGTATTCTACCAGTCTGCGCCAGACTCCGCACCTTAGCACTCGTACACCCTGGTGGAATTTCCGGATTCCCAATATGGGCGTAGGCGGAGAAGGAGTAGGTGCTACCTTCGGGTGATGTTGCACACATCGCGATTCTCGAAGCGTGGTCCCTACCATGGGGTGTGAAAGAATGGCATCTGTAGGCGAGAAAAAAGACCAAAGAGTCGGGGGGGTTGTCTGACCGTCTTCGCCAACCTCCAGCCCTACCCAACACTTGGAGGCCATATTACAGTGCCAATGCACCTCTCACACCAGGTGCATTGCCCAATAATACCAGAGAATATCCGGAAGGCCTACTCCCCCCTTCGACTTTGTCAAAGACAAAGTCTGCAGCCAGATCCTAGGAGACATCGAGGCCCAGATGAACGAGCGAAACAGTACCCTGATCTGGTGAAAGAAAGAAAGGGGAAGGCAATGGGTAAGGCCTGCAGTATATATAGGATCCGAGGTAAGATGTTCATCTTAAGTGCACTGCAGCGACCAAACCAAGTTAAGGTTAGAAGCTGCCATGTGCGCAAGTCTGCCTTTATTTTGCCCAATAAGGGGAGGTGATTCTTCCTGTATAGATCTAAAGGGTCGGCCATGATCTGTACCCCGAAGTATTCCAATGAGCCCATAGCCCAATGAAACAGAAAAGAAACGCGCAAAGAACATTCCTCATGCGCAGACATGGATATACTAATCGCCACCGACTTAGTGAGGTTGATCCTATAATTAGATAGGGTACCGTATATCTGAAGGGCACCTAGGATGTTGGGAAGTGAAATGATTGGATTGGTGACGAAGAACACAAGGTCATCCGCGTAGGCGGCTACCTTATGCTGATCGCCAGCAACCTGCAACCCCGCTATGTCGGGAGAACACAGTAAGGGCTCCAATGTCAGGATAAAGATAAGAGGTGACAGCGGGCATCCCTGTCGGGTGCCATTGGAAATTGAGAAGTAATCTGACCTCCACTCATTTACCCGGACGGCCACAGATAGGGTAGAATAGAGAGCCAGAATATATTGCAACATTTGAGCTCCCAGTCCGATATGTGACAAGGTGGCCCGGATAAAACTCCAGGCCACCCTGTCAAAAGCCTTCTCCGCATCGGTTGATAATAGCACTAACTTATTGCAAGATACGCGAGCCGCATGGACAAGGTTGATTACCCCTGTCATGTTGTCCCTGGCCTCCCAGGATGGCACGAAGCCCACCTGATCAAAATGGACCAGGTGGGGAATGTGGGGCAAGAGACAGTTTGCAAGTATCTTCGCAAACAAATTAGCATCGGTGTTTAGGAGAGAAATTGGGCAATAACTGCCACAGAGTAGAGGGTCCTTCCCCTCCTTATGTATAAGAGCAATATATGCCCTAAAAGAGTCAATGGGCATTAAAATGAGATAGAAGGGGTTGACCGAGGCATGCCTTAAACTGCTGATAATAGGGTAAAGTAAACCAGTCTGGACCAGGGGCCTTGTGAGGTTTAGACTGCGAGAGGGCTAAAGATAGCTCTTCTACCGTAATCTCTCCCTCCAGGGCAAGTGCCCTTTTTGCTGTAAGAAAAGGCATTCCAGACTCTCGGAGGTAGAATTCTACCAGTTCCAACTCCTTAAGAGGGGCCACCGTTCTACCTGAGATAGGGAGATTATTCATAGAATGGTAAAAGGAGCAAAACTCATCAGCTATGGCTGACGAGGTGTGCACCTCTCGGCCACCAGCCGTCTGTATATGTGAGATATGCGTTCGCTTCCTTGCCAACGTTGCCCCCGGTTTTTTTGAGAATTTGTAATAATGTCTCCTAGCCCATGCCATACCCTGAATTGTCCTCTGAAAGAGAAGATAATTTAGTTCCTCTCTCGCACAAGTGAGAGGGACCAAATGCTCCACCGCAAGAGATCGTTTGTGTTGCTTACTGAGGGACTCTATCCGAGAAAAAAGACCTGTCAACAAAGTCTCCTGTTCCTTTTTGCGTTGCGCACCAATTCGGATGAGAACCCCATGGAGCACACACTTATGTGCCTCCCAGATTACTGAGGGTGACAGGGACTCATCCTTGTTGTCTAAGAAATAATTGGCAAGCGACTTGTCTATCGCTGCCCCGACTTCTGGGGATTGCTAAAGCGACACATTAAGGCATTTAGAGGTTTGGTAAATTAAAACCTAAACATGTATTTGCGAAAAAGGACTATGAAAAGGGTATTGAGGAACTAGAAAAAAGAAAAAATATTATTATAAGACCCGCAGACAAAGGCGGCGGTGTCGTAATGTTAAATAAATGTGACTAAATAATTGGATAGGTTGGTTGGTGATGTGGTAACATACAAAAAACTGAAAAATAATCCCACCGCCAAATTGAAAAACGCTTTGGAAAAACTGGTAAAAAAGGCTAAAAACAAAGGTATTTTAACAAAGAAGGAGGCAAAATATCTAGTACCTGAGGCACCAAGGTTACCCACTATATATCAGCTTCCCAAAATACATAAGCATAAGACCAATCCTCCAGGGAGGCCAATTATTAGTGGGATAGGGTACATATTCTCCAGAATTGGGGAATATGTGGATCACTTCCTACAGCCTCTGGTGCCCACATACATTTGAGGGACACAAAGCATCTAATTAACATTTTGGAAAATCTCCAGGTTAACAGTGACACATTTATGGTCACTATAGATGTGGAGTCACTTTATACGAGTCTAAAGCAACAAGATGTGCTTTCCACTGCCATGGCTGCCTTTGATCGAAAAAATAGTATGAGGAATGACCAGAAGAAGTTTATACATGCTTTATTGAATTTGGCAATGAGCAATAATTTCTTCTGGCATCAAGGTTCCTGTTATAATCAGATCAAAGGGGTAGCCATGGGTGCTAAGTATGCACCAAGTGTGGCCAACATTCTGTTGGGAGAGTGGGAAGACAAAGTCATCTTTTCCAGACCAGATCCCTCCCTGAGGTTATACAGGAGGTATATTGATGACCTCCTGGTCCTCTGGGATGGATCTGAGGACTCTTTGTGGAGTTTTATAGAAGGATAGTGTTGAGCGAACACGGACTGTATTATTCGTGTTCGTACCGAATAATTGGATTTTTGTTACCCGAACACGGACCCGAAAACTTTACTGTATGTTCGGGTTTAAAATCCGTGTTCGGTCATTTTATTTCCGGGTTTGTATGTAATGGCGCGCTTTTAATGGTGGGCTTTCAACAGCCAATCAACAAGCATTTAACTGGTGTGCCTTAAGCCATCCCAGCCATGCCTACTAATGTATTAGTAGCTGCGATAGGCCATCTGAAGCATGTGACCATGTCTTTATAAGTTCGAGAGCCCCAGCGCGCTGCTTCATTCTGCTGTAGTTTAGGGAGAGAGCACACATCATACGTGCTGGCTGCTGATTAGGGACAGACAGTGAAAAATTGTATTGTGTCCGAAAAGAATGCAGGGTCAGGTCGGAGTGCAGGCAGGGCGAGTTATTAGGGCATTTTAGGGCGAGGCTGGAGAATAGGCAGGGTCAGTGTTCTACATCGATTTTGCTGTGTGGGGGGTTGGTTGTGCAGTGCCAGTGAACGATCTTATCGATCATTTTAGGGCGAGGCTGGAGAATAGGCAGGGTCAGTGTTCTAAATCGATTTTGCTGTGTGTGGGGTGGTGCAGTGAACACAATCTTTTTGCCCGCTGAGGAGGAGGGAGAAAAAAATCTATTTTTATCAGTCATTTGTGTGCAGCGCTTTTGCTTCAGTGCCGAATGTGATAAGACACTGCTGTGTTCACATGTGCTATTATTGAGTGATTTTAAATTTTATACACTTTTTTCTATTCCACTATTCAATATACACCCTTTTGGGTTAAAAAAATTAAATTGTGGCATAGTCTGTACTAATCTATTTAAAAATAACAAAATTAAAGGGGAATTTTCTTTTTTTTTTTCCCTTCATAGCCTGCAGCAGAGCTGACTGACATAAGACACTGCTGTGTTCACATGTGCTAGTGATTTTCAATTTTATACACTTTTTTCTATTCCACTATTCAATATACACCCTTTTGGGTTAAAAAAAATTAAATTGTGGCATAGTCTGTACTAAGCTATTTAAAAATTACAATACTTAAAGGGGAATTTTCTTTTTTTTCCCATTCATAGCCTGCAGCAGAGCTGACTGACATAAGACACTGCTGTGTTCACATGTGCTATTGAAAAATCACCAATTTTATATCATATTTTCTATTCCGCTATTCAATCTACACCCTTTGGGGTAAAAAGAATTAAATTGCGGGATAGTCTGTATCGGTACGTGTGAGATACACCTTTCCAATTTTTGGGGCGCCTCTTATACCGCAGAGGATTGCAGGGTGCTTCAGATTGCCTCCTGCCTGTTCTGAACTCCTCCTACTCCTCATCCTGCCTTTAGGGTACAAAAAATAGTAATCAGGGCCTAGTCTGGGTCTGTACGTGTGAGATAGATACACCTTTTGATATCATATTTTCTATTCCGCTATTCAATCTACACCCTTGGGGTAAAAAGAATTAAATTGCGGGATAGTCTGTATCGGTACGTGTGAGATACACCTTTCCAATTTTTGGGGCGCATCTTATACCGCCGAGGATTGCAGGGTGCTTCAGTTTGCCTCCTGCCTCTTCCGAACTCCTCCTACTCCTCATCCTGCCTTTAGGGTACAAAAAATAGTAATCAGGGCCTAGTCTGGGTCTGTACGTGTGAGATAGATACACCTTTTGATATCATATTTTCTATTCCGCTATTCAATCTACACCCTTGGGGTAAAAAGAATTAAATTGCGGGATAGTCTGTATCGGTACGTGTGAGATACACCTTTCCAATTTTTGGGGCGCATCTTATACCGCCGAGGATTGCAGGGTGCTTCAGTTTGACTCCTGCCTGTTCCGAACTCCTCCTACTCCTCATCCTGCCTTTAGGGTACAAAAAATAGTAATCAGGGCCTAGTCTGGGTCTGCACGTGTGAGATAGATACACCTTTTGATATCATATTTTCTATTCTGCTATTCAATCTACACCCTTGGGGTAAAAAGAATTAAATTGCGGCATAGTCTGTATCGGTACGTGTGAGATACACCTTCCCAAATTTTGGGGCGCATCTTATATCGCAGAGGGTTTCAGGGTGCTTCAGTTTGCCTCCAGCCTGTTCCGAACTCCTCCTACTCCTCCTCCTGCCTTTAGGGTACAAAAAATATTAATCGGGGCCTAGGCTGGGTCTGTACGTGTGAGATAGATACACCTTTTGATATCATATTTTCTATTCCGCTATTCAATCTACACCCTTGGGGTAAAAAGAATTAAATTGCGGCATAGTCTGTATCGGTACGTGTGAGATACACCTTTCCAATTTTTGGGGCGCATCTTATACCGCCGAGGATTGCAGGGTGCTTCAGTTTGCCTCCTGCCTGTTCCGAACTCCTCCTACTCCTCATCCTGCCTTTGGAGTACAAAAAATAGTAATCGGGGCCCAGTCTGGGTCTGTACGTGTCAGATAGATACACCTTTTGATATCATATTTTCTATTCCGTTATTCAATCTACACCCTTGGGGTAAAAAGAATTAAATTGCGGGATAGTCTGTATCGGTACGTGTGAGATACACCTTTCCAATTTTTGGGGCGCATCTTATACCGCCGAGGATTGCAGGGTGCTTCAGTTTGCCTCCAGCCTGTTCCGAACTCCTCCTATACCTCCTCCTGCCTTTGGGGTACAAAAAATAGTAATCGGGGCCTAGTCTGGGTCTGTACGTGTGAGATAGATACACCTTTTGATATAATATTTTCTATTTCGCTATTCAATCTACACCCTTGGGGTAAAAAGAATTAAATTGCGGGACAGTCTGTATCGGTACGTATGAGATACACCTTTCCAATTTTTGGGGCTCATCTTACACCGCCGAGGATTGCAGATTGTTTCATTTTGCCTCCTGCCTGTTCCAAACTCCTCCTACTCCTCATCCTGCTTTTGGGGTACAAAAAAATAGTAATCGGGGCCTAGTCTGGGTCTGTACGTGTGAGATAGATACACCTTTTGATATCATATTTTCTATTCCGCTATTCAATCTACACCCTTGGGGTAAAAAGAATGAAATTGCGGGATAGTCTGTATCGGTACGTGTGAGATGCACCTTTCCAATTTTTGGGGCGCATCTTATATCGCCGAGGATTTCAGGGTGCTTCAGTTTGCCTCCAGCCTGTTCCGAACTCCTCCTACTCCTCCTCCTGCCTTTAGGGTACAAAAAAATATTAATCGGGGCCTAGGCTGGGTCTGTACGTGTGAGATAGATACACCTTTTGATATCATATTTTCTATTCCGCTATTCAATCTACACCCTTGGGGTAAAAAGAATTAAATTGCGGCATAGTCTGTATCGGTACGTGTGAGATACACCTTTCCAATTTTTGGGGCGCATCTTATACCGCCGAGGATTGCAGGGTGCTTCAGTTTGCCTCCTGCCTGTTCCGAACTCCTCCTACTCCTCATCCTGCCTTTGGAGTACAAAAAATAGTAATCGGGGCCCAGTCTGGGTCTGTACGTGTCAGATAGATACACCTTTTGATATCATATTTTCTATTCCGTTATTCAATCTACACCCTTGGGGTAAAAAGAATTAAATTGCGGGATAGTCTGTATCGGTACGTGTGAGATACACCTTTCCAATTTTTGGGGCGCATCTTATACCGCCGAGGATTGCAGGGTGCTTCAGTTTGCCTCCAGCCTGTTCCGAACTCCTCCTATACCTCCTCCTGCCTTTGGGGTACAAAAAATAGTAATCGGGGCCTAGTCTGGGTCTGTACGTGTGAGACAGATACACCTTTTGATATAATATTTTCTATTTCGCTATTCAATCTACACCCTTGGGGTAAAAAGAATTAAATTGCGGGACAGTCTGTATCGGTACGTATGAGATACACCTTTCCAATTTTTGGGGCTCATCTTACACCGCCGAGGATTGCAGGGTGTTTCAGTTTGCCTCCTGCCTGTTCCAAACTCCTCCTACTCCTCATCCTGCCTTTGGGGAACAAAAAATAGTAATCAGGGCCTAGTCTGGGTCTGTACATGTGAGATAGATACACCTTTTGATATCATATTTTCTATTCCGCTATTCAATCTACATCCTTGGGGTAAAAAGAATTAAATTGCGGGATAGTCTGTATCAGTACGTGTGACATACACCTTTCCAATTTTTGGGGCGCATCTTATACCGCCGAGGATTGCAGGGTGCTTCATTTTGCCTTCTGCCTGTTCCGAACTCCTCCTACTCCTCATCCTGCCTTTGGAGTACAAAAAATAGTAATCGGGGCCCAGTCTGGGTCTGTACGTGTGAGATAGATACACCTTTTGATATCATATTTTCTATTCCGCTATTCAATTTACACCCTTGGGGTAAAAAGAATTAAATTGCGGGATAGTCTGTATCGGTACGTGTGAGATACACCTTTCCAATTTTTGGGGCGCATCTTATACCACTGAGGATTGCAGGGTGCTTCAGTTTGCCTCCAGCCTGTTCCGAACTCCTCCTACTCCTCCTCCTGCCTTTGGGGTACAAAAAATAGTAATCGGGGCCTAGTCTGGGTCTGTACGTGTGAGATAGATACACCTTTTAATATCATATTTTCTATTCCGCTATTCAATCTACACCCTTGGGGTAAAAATAATTAAATTGCGGCATAGTCTGTATCGTTACGTGTGAGATACACCTTTCCAATTTTTGGGGCTCATCTTACACCGCCGAGGATTGCAGGGTGTTTCAGCTTGCCTCCTGCCTGTTCCGAACTCCTCCTACTCCCCATCCTGCCTTTGGGGTACAAAAAATAGTAATCAGGGCCTAGTCTGGGTCTGTACGTGTGAGATAGATACACCTTTTAATATCATATTTTTCTATTCCGCTATTCAATCTACACCCTTGGGGTAAAAATAATTAAATTGCGGCATAGTCTGTATCCGTATGTGTGAGATACACCTTTCCAATTTTTGGGGCTCATCTTACACCGCCGAGGATTGCAGGGTGTTTCAGTTTGCCTCCTGCTTGTTCCAAACTCCTCCTACTCCTCATCCTGCTTTTGGGGTACAAAAAATAGTAATCGGGGCCTAGTCTGGGTCTATACGTGTGAGATAGATACAGCTTTTGATATCATATTTTCTATTCCGCTATTCAATCTACACCATTGGGGTATAAAGAATTAAATTGCGGGATAGTCTGTATCGGTACGTGTGAGATACACCTTTCCAATTTTTGGGGAGCATCTTATACCGCCGAGGATTGCAGGGTGCTTCAGTTTGCCTCCAGCCTGTTCCGAACTCCTCCTATACCTCCTCCTGCCTTTGGGGTACAAAAAATAGTAATCGGGGCCTAGTCTGGGTCTGTACGTGTGAGACAGATACACCTTTTGATATAATATTTTCTATTTCGCTATTCAATCTACACCCTTGGGGTAAAAAGAATTAAATTGCGGGACAGTCTGTATCGGTACGTATGAGATACACCTTTCCAATTTTTGGGGCTCATCTTACACCGCCGAGGATTGCAGGGTGTTTCAGTTTGCCTCCTGCCTGTTCCAAACTCCTCCTACTCCTCATCCTGCCTTTGGGGAACAAAAAATAGTAATCAGGGCCTAGTCTGGGTCTGTACATGTGAGATAGATACACCTTTTGATATCATATTTTCTATTCCGCTATTCAATCTACATCCTTGGGGTAAAAAGAATTAAATTGCGGGATAGTCTGTATCAGTACGTGTGACATACACCTTTCCAATTTTTGGGGCGCATCTTATACCGCCGAGGATTGCAGGGTGCTTCATTTTGCCTTCTGCCTGTTCCGAACTCCTCCTACTCCTCATCCTGCCTTTGGAGTACAAAAAATAGTAATCGGGGCCCAGTCTGGGTCTGTACGTGTGAGATAGATACACCTTTTGATATCATATTTTCTATTCCGCTATTCAATTTACACCCTTGGGGTAAAAAGAATTAAATTGCGGGATAGTCTGTATCGGTACGTGTGAGATACACCTTTCCAATTTTTGGGGCGCATCTTATACCACTGAGGATTGCAGGGTGCTTCAGTTTGCCTCCAGCCTGTTCCGAACTCCTCCTACTCCTCCTCCTGCCTTTGGGGTACAAAAAATAGTAATCGGGGCCTAGTCTGGGTCTGTACGTGTGAGATAGATACACCTTTTAATATCATATTTTCTATTCCGCTATTCAATCTACACCCTTGGGGTAAAAATAATTAAATTGCGGCATAGTCTGTATCGTTACGTGTGAGATACACCTTTCCAATTTTTGGGGCTCATCTTACACCGCCGAGGATTGCAGGGTGTTTCAGCTTGCCTCCTGCCTGTTCCGAACTCCTCCTACTCCCCATCCTGCCTTTGGGGTACAAAAAATAGTAATCAGGGCCTAGTCTGGGTCTGTACGTGTGAGATAGATACACCTTTTAATATCATATTTTTCTATTCCGCTATTCAATCTACACCCTTGGGGTAAAAATAATTAAATTGCGGCATAGTCTGTATCCGTACGTGTGAGATACACCTTTCCAATTTTTGGGGCTCATCTTACACCGCCGAGGATTGCAGGGTGTTTCAGTTTGCCTCCTGCTTGTTCCAAACTCCTCCTACTCCTCATCCTGCTTTTGGGGTACAAAAAATAGTAATCGGGGCCTAGTCTGGGTCTATACGTGTGAGATAGATACAGCTTTTGATATCATATTTTCTATTCCGCTATTCAATCTACACCATTGGGGTATAAAGAATTAAATTGCGGGATAGTCTGTATCGGTACGTGTGAGATACACCTTTCCAATTTTTGGGGAGCATCTTATACCGCCGAGGATTGCAGGGTGCTTCAGTTTGCCTCCAGCCTGTTCCGAACTCCTCCTACTCCTCCTCCTGCCTTTAGGGTACAAAAAATATTAATCGGGGCCTAGGCTGGGTCTGTACGTGTGAGATAGATACACCTTTTGATATCATATTTTCTATTCCGCTATTCAATCTACACCCTTGGGGTAAAAATAATTAAATTGCGGCATAGTCTGTATCGGTACGTGTGAGATACACCTTTCCAATTTTTGGGGCGCATCTTATACCGCCGAGGATTGCAGGGTGCTTCAGTTTGCCTCCTGCCTGTTCCGAACTCCTCCTACTCCTCATCCTGCCTTTGGAGTTCAAAAAATAGTAATCGGGGCCCAGTCTGGGTCTGTACGTGTCAGATAGATACACCTTTTGATATCATATTTTCTATTCCGCTATTCAATCTACACCCTTGGGGTAAAAAGAATGAAATTGCGGGATAGTCTGTATCGGTACGTGTGAGATACACCTTTCCAATTTTTGGGGCGCATCTTATACCGCCGAGGATTGCAGGGTGCTTCAGTTTGCCTCCAGCCTGTTCCGAACTCCTCCTATACCTCCTCCTGCCTTTGGGGTACAAAAAATAGTAATCGGGGCCTAGTCTGGGTCTGTACGTGTGAGATAGATACACCTTTTGATATAATATTTTCTATTTCGCTATTCAATCTACACCCTTGGGGTAAAAAGAATTAAATTGCGGGACAGTCTGTATCGGTACGTATATGATACACCTTTCCAATTTTTGGGGCTCATCTTACACCGCCGAGGATTGCAGGGTGTTTCAGTTTGCCTCTTGCCTGTTCCAAACTCCTCCTACTCCTCATCCTGCCTTTGGGGAACAAAAAATAGTAATCGGGGCCTAGTCTGGGTCTGTACATGTGAGATAGATACACCTTTTGATATCATATTTTCTATTCCGCTATTCAATCTACATCCTTGTGGTAAAAAGAATTAAATTGCGGGATAGTCTGTATCAGTACGTGTGAGATACACCTTTCCGATTTTTGGGGCGCATCTTATACCGCCGAGGATTGCAGGGTGCTTCAGTTTGCCTTCTGCCTGTTCCGAACTCCTCCTACTCCTCATCCTGCCTTTGGAGTACAAAAAATAGTAATCGGGGCCCAGTCTGGGTCTGTACGTGTGAGATAGATACACCTTTTGATATCATATTTTCTATTCCGCTATTCAATTTACACCCTTGGGGTAAAAAGAATTAAATTGCGGGATAGTCTGTATCGGTACGTGTGAGATACACCTTTCCAATTTTTGGGGCGCATCTTATACCACTGAGGATTGCAGGGTGCTTCAGTTTGCCTCCAGCCTGTTCCGAACTCCTCCTACTCCTCCTCCTGCCTTTGGGGTACAAAAAATAGTAATCGGGGCCTAGTCTGGGTCTGTACGTGTGAGATAGATATACCTTTTGATATCATATTTTCTATTCCGCTATTCAATCTACACCCTTGGGGTAAAAAGAATTAAATTGCGGCATAGTCTGTATCGTTACGTGTGAGATACACCTTTCCAATTTTTGGGGCGCATCTTATACCACTGAGGATTGCAGGGTGCTTCAGTTTGCCTCCAGCCTGTTCCGAACTCCTCCTACTCCTCCTCCTGCCTTTGGGGTACAAAAAATAGTAATCGGGGCCTAGTCTGGGTCTGTACATGTGAGATAGATACACCTTTTGATATCATATTTTCTATTCCGCTATTCAATCTACATCCTTGGGGTAAAAAGAATTAAATTGCGGGATAGTCTGTATCGGTACGTGTGAGATACACCTTTCCAATTTTTGGGGCGCATCTTATACCGCCGAGGATTGCAGGGTGCTTCAGTTTGCCTCCTGCCTGTTCCGAACTCCTCATACTCCTCATCCTGCCTTTAGGGTACAAAAAATAGTAAACGGGGCCTAGTATGGGTCTGTACGTGTGAGATAGATACACCTTTTGATATCATATTTTCTATTCCGCTATTCAATCTACACCCTTGGGGTAAAAAGAATGAAATTGCGGGATAGTCTGTATCGGTACGTGTGAGATGCACCTTTCCAATTTTTGGGGCGCATCTTATATCGCCGAGGATTTCAGGGTGCTTCAGTTTGCCTCCAGCCTGTTCCGAACTCCTCCTACTCCTCCTCCTGCCTTTAGGGTACAAAAAATATTAATCGGGGCCTAGGCTGGGTCTGTACGTGTGAGATAGATACACCTTTTGATATCATATTTTCTATTCCGCTATTCAATCTACACCCTTGGGGTAAAAAGAATTAAATTGCGGCATAGTCTGTATCGGTACGTGTGAGATACACCTTTCCAATTTTTGGGGCGCATCTTATACCGCCGAGGATTGCAGGGTGCTTCAGTTTGCCTCCTGCCTGTTCCGAACTCCTCCTACTCCTCATCCTGCCTTTGGAGTACAAAAAATAGTAATCGGGGCCCAGTCTGGGTCTGTACGTGTCAGATAGATACACCTTTTGATATCATATTTTCTATTCCGCTATTCAATCTACACCCTTGGGGTAAAAAGAATTAAATTGCGGGATAGTCTGTATCGGTACGTGTGAGATACACCTTTCCAATTTTTGGGGCGCATCTTATACCGCCGAGGATTGCAGGGTGCTTCAGTTTGCCTCCAGCCTGTTCCGAACTCCTCCTATACCTCCTCCTGCCTTTGGGGTACAAAAAATAGTAATCGGGGCCTAGTCTGGGTCTGTACGTGTGAGATAGATACACCTTTTGATATAATATTTTCTATTTCGCTATTCAATCTACACCCTTGGGGTAAAAAGAATTAAATTGCGGGACAGTCTGTATCGGTACGTATGAGATACACCTTTCCAATTTTTGGGGCTCATCTTACACCGCCGAGGATTGCAGATTGTTTCATTTTGCCTCCTGCCTGTTCCAAACTCCTCCTACTCCTCATCCTGCTTTTGGGGTACAAAAAAATAGTAATCGGGGCCTAGTCTGGGTCTGTACGTGTGAGATAGATACACCTTTTGATATCATATTTTCTATTCCGCTATTCAATCTACATCCTTGGGGTAAAAAGAATTAAATTGCGGGATAGTCTGTATCAGTACGTGTGACATACACCTTTCCAATTTTTGGGGCGCATCTTATACCGCCGAGGATTGCAGGGTGCTTCATTTTGCCTTCTGCCTGTTCCGAACTCCTCCTACTCCTCATCCTGCCTTTGGAGTACAAAAAATAGTAATCGGGGCCCAGTCTGGGTCTGTACGTGTGAGATAGATACACCTTTTGATATCATATTTTCTATTCCGCTATTCAATTTACACCCTTGGGGTAAAAAGAATTAAATTGCGGGATAGTCTGTATCGGTACGTGTGAGATACACCTTTCCAATTTTTGGGGCGCATCTTATACCACTGAGGATTGCAGGGTGCTTCAGTTTGCCTCCAGCCTGTTCCGAACTCCTCCTACTCCTCCTCCTGCCTTTGGGGTACAAAAAATAGTAATCGGGGCCTAGTCTGGGTCTGTACGTGTGAGATAGATACACCTTTTAATATCATATTTTCTATTCCGCTATTCAATCTACACCCTTGGGGTAAAAATAATTAAATTGCGGCATAGTCTGTATCGTTACGTGTGAGATACACCTTTCCAATTTTTGGGGCTCATCTTACACCGCCGAGGATTGCAGGGTGTTTCAGCTTGCCTCCTGCCTGTTCCGAACTCCTCCTACTCCCCATCCTGCCTTTGGGGTACAAAAAATAGTAATCAGGGCCTAGTCTGGGTCTGTACGTGTGAGATAGATACACCTTTTAATATCATATTTTTCTATTCCGCTATTCAATCTACACCCTTGGAGTAAAAATAATTAAATTGCGGCATAGTCTGTATCCGTACGTGTGAGATACACCTTTCCAATTTTTGGGGCTCATCTTACACCGCCGAGGATTGCAGGGTGTTTCAGTTTGCCTCCTGCTTGTTCCAAACTCCTCCTACTCCTCATCCTGCTTTTGGGGTACAAAAAATAGTAATCGGGGCCTAGTCTGGGTCTATACGTGTGAGATAGATACAGCTTTTGATATCATATTTTCTATTCCGCTATTCAATCTACACCATTGGGGTATAAAGAATTAAATTGCGGGATAGTCTGTATCGGTACGTGTGAGATACACCTTTCCAATTTTTGGGGAGCATCTTATACCGCCGAGGATTGCAGGGTGCTTCAGTTTGCCTCCAGCCTGTTCCGAACTCCTCCTACTCCTCCTCCTGCCTTTAGGGTACAAAAAATATTAATCGGGGCCTAGGCTGGGTCTGTACGTGTGAGATAGATACACCTTTTGATATCATATTTTCTATTCCGCTATTCAATCTACACCCTTGGGGTAAAAATAATTAAATTGCGGCATAGTCTGTATCGGTACGTGTGAGATACACCTTTCCAATTTTTGGGGCGCATCTTATACCGCCGAGGATTGCAGGGTGCTTCAGTTTGCCTCCTGCCTGTTCCGAACTCCTCCTACTCCTCATCCTGCCTTTGGAGTTCAAAAAATAGTAATCGGGGCCCAGTCTGGGTCTGTACGTGTCAGATAGATACACCTTTTGATATCATATTTTCTATTCCGCTATTCAATCTACACCCTTGGGGTAAAAAGAATGAAATTGCGGGATAGTCTGTATCGGTACGTGTGAGATACACCTTTCCAATTTTTGGGGCGCATCTTATACCGCCGAGGATTGCAGGGTGCTTCAGTTTGCCTCCAGCCTGTTCCGAACTCCTCCTATACCTCCTCCTGCCTTTGGGGTACAAAAAATAGTAATCGGGGCCTAGTCTGGGTCTGTACGTGTGAGATAGATACACCTTTTGATATAATATTTTCTATTTCGCTATTCAATCTACACCCTTGGGGTAAAAAGAATTAAATTGCGGGACAGTCTGTATCGGTACGTATGAGATACACCTTTCCAATTTTTGGGGCTCATCTTACACCGCCGAGGATTGCAGGGTGTTTCAGTTTGCCTCCTGCCTGTTCCAAACTCCTCCTACTCCTCATCCTGCCTTTGGGGAACAAAAAATAGTAATCGGGGCCTAGTCTGGGTCTGTACATGTGAGATAGATACACCTTTTGATATCATATTTTCTATTCCGCTATTCAATCTACATCCTTGTGGTAAAAAGAATTAAATTGCGGGATAGTCTGTATCAGTACGTGTGAGATACACCTTTCCGATTTTTGGGGCGCATCTTATACCGCCGAGGATTGCAGGGTGCTTCAGTTTGCCTTCTGCCTGTTCCGAACTCCTCCTACTCCTCATCCTGCCTTTGGAGTACAAAAAATAGTAATCGGGGCCCAGTCTGGGTCTGTACGTGTGAGATAGATACACCTTTTGATATCATATTTTCTATTCCGCTATTCAATTTACACCCTTGGGGTAAAAAGAATTAAATTGCGGCATAGTCTGTATCGTTACGTGTGAGATACACCTTTCCAATTTTTGGGGCGCATCTTATACCACTGAGGATTGCAGGGTGCTTCAGTTTGCCTCCAGCCTGTTCCGAACTCCTCCTACTCCTCCTCCTGCCTTTGGGGTACAAAAAATAGTAATCGGGGCCTAGTCTGGGTCTGTACATGTGAGATAGATACACCTTTTGATATCATATTTTCTATTCCGCTATTCAATCTACACCCTTGGGGTAAAAAGAATTAAATTGCGGCATAGTCTGTATCGGTACGTGTGAGATACACCTTTCCAATTTTTGGGGCGCATCTTATAACGCCGAGGATTGCAGGGTGCTTCAGTTTGCCTCCTGCCTGTTCCGAACTCCTCCTACTCCTCATCCTGCCTTTGGAGTACAAAAAATAGTAATCGGGGCCCAGTCTGGGTCTGTACGTGTCAGATAGATACACCTTTTGATATCATATTTTCTATTCCGCTATTCAATCTACACCCTTGGGGTAAAAAGAATTAAATTTCGGGAAAGTCTGTATCGGTACGTGTGAGATACACCTTTCCAATTTTTGGGGCGCATCTTATACCGCCGAGGATTGCAGGGTGCTTCAGTTTGCCTCCAGCCTGTTCCGAACTCCTCCTACTCCTCCTCCTGCCTTTGGGGTACAAAAAATAGTAATCGGGGCCTAGTCTGGGTCTGTACGTGTGAGATAGATACACCTTTTGATATAATATTTTCTATTTCGCTATTCAATCTACACCCTTGGGGTAAAAAGAATTAAATTGCGGGACAGTCTGTATCGGTACGTATGAGATACACCTTTCCAATTTTTGGGGCTCATCTTACACCGCCGAGGGCTGCAGGGTGTTTCAGTTTGCCTCCTGCCTGTTCCAAACTCCTCCTACTCCTCATCCTGCCTTTGGGGAACAAAAAATAGTAATCGGGGCCTAGTCTGGGTCTGTACATGTGAGATAGATACACCTTTTGATATCATATTTGCTATTCCGCTATTCAATCTACATCCTTGTGGTAAAAAGAATTAAATTGCGGGATAGTCTGTATCAGTACGTGTGAGATACACCTTTCCAATTTTTGGGGCGCATCTTATACCGCCGAGGATTGCAGGGTGCTTCAGTTTGCCTTCTGCCTGTTCCGAACTCCTCCTACTCCTCATCCTGCCTTTGGAGTACAAAAAATAGTAATCGGGGCCCAGTCTGGGTCTGTACGTGTGAGATAGATACACCTTTTGATATCATATTTTCTATTCCGCTATTCAATTTACACCCTTGGGGTAAAAAGAATTAAATTGCGGGATAGTCTGTATCGGTACGTGTGAGATACACCTTTCCAATTTTTGGGGCGCATCTTATACCACTGAGGATTGCAGGGTGCTTCAGTTTGCCTCCAGCCTGTTCCGAACTCCTCCTACTCCTCCTCCTGCCTTTGGGGTACAAAAAATAGTAATCGGGGCCTAGTCTGGGTCTGTACGTGTGAGATAGATACACCTTTTGATATCATATTTTCTATTCCGCTATTCAATCTACACCCTTGGGGTAAAAAGAATTAAATTGCGGCATAGTCTGTATCGTTACGTGTGAGATACAGCTTTCCAATTTTTGGGGCTCATCTTACACCGCCGAGGATTGCAGGGTGTTTCAGTTTGCCTCCTGCCTGTTCCGAACTCCTCCTACTCCCCATCCTGCCTTTGGGGTACAAAAAATAGTAATCAGGGCCTAGTCTGGGTCTGTACGTGTGAGATAGATACACCTTTTAATATCATATTTTCTATTCCGCTATTCAATCTACACCCTTGGGGTAAAAATAATTAAATTGCGGCATAGTCTGTATCCGTACGTGTGAGATACACCTTTCCAATTTTTGGGGCTCATCTTACACCGCCGAGGATTGCAGGGTGTTTCAGTTTGCCTCCTGCTTGTTCCAAACTCCTCCTACTCCTCATCCTGCTTTTGGGGTACAAAAAATAGTAATCGGGGCCTAGTCTGGGTCTGTACGTGTGAGATAGATACACCTTTTGATATCATATTTTCTATTCCCCTATTCAATCTACACCCTTGGGGTATAAAGAATTAAATTGCGGGATAGTCTGTATCGGTACGTGTGAGATACACCTTTCCAATTTTTGGGGAGCATCTTATACCGCCGAGGATTGCAGGGTGCTTCAGTTTGCCTCCTGCCTGTTCCGAACTCCTCCTACTCCTCATCCTGCCTTTGGAGTACAAAAAATAGTAATCTGGGCCTAGTCTGGGTCTGTACGTGTGAGATAGATACACCGTTTGATATCATATTTTCTATTCCGCTATTCAATCTACACCCTTGGGGTAAAAAGAATTAGATTGCGGGATAATCTGTATCGGTACGTGTGAGATACACCTTTCCAATTTTTGGGGCGCATCTTATACCGCCGAGGATTGCAGGGTGCTTCAGTTTGCCTCCTGCCTGTTCCGAACTCCTCATACTCCTCATCCTGCCTTTAGGGTACAAAAAATAGTAATCAGGGCCTAGTCTGGGTCTGTACGTGTGAGATAGATACACCTTTTGATATCACATTTTCTATTCCGCTATTCAATCTACACCCTTGGGGTAAAAATAATTAAATTGCGGCATAGTCTGTATCGGTACGTGTGAGATACACCTTTCCAATTTTTGGGGCTCATCTTACACCGCCGAGGATTGCAGATTGTTTCAGTTTGCCTCCTGCCTGTTCCGAACTCCTCCTACTCCTCATCCTGCCTTTGGGGTACAAAAAATAGTAAACGGGGCCTAGTCTGGGTCTGTACGTGTGAGATAGATACACCTTTTGATATCATATTTTCTATTCCGCTATTCAATCTACACCCTTGGGGTAAAAAGAATTAAATTGCGGCATAGTCTTTATCGGTACGTGTGAGATACACCTTTCCAATTTTTGGGGCAAATCTTACACCGCCGAGGATTGCAGGGTGTTTCAGTTTGCCTCCTGCCTGTTCCGAACTCCTCCTACTCCTCATCCTCATCCTGCCTTTAGGGTACAAAAAATTGTAATCGGGGCCTAGTCTGTGTTTGTACATGTGAGATACACCGTTCTATAAAATTTTTTCTATTCCGCTATTCAATATACACCCTAAGTTAGAATGTGGGCAACTCGTCGGTCATTGTGGAGACACTCCAGCATGTAATCGCTCATGTGTGCCAGGCTGCCCAGAGGCAACAAAAGGCTGTCCTCTGTGGGAGGTGTATCGTCTGTGTCCTCTGTATCCCCCCAGCCACGCACCAGTGATGGCCATGAGCTGGCCTGGGTGCCACCCTGCTGTGAACATGGTTCCATCTCCTCCTCCATCTCCTCCTCCTCATCCACCTCATCCTCCAGAACTGTGCCCCTGCTGGACAATTGTGTCCCTGGCGTTTGTGTGTGCAGGAACCCACCCTCGGAGCCCCTTGCGAATGACTGCCCTGAAAGCCTTGGAAATATTACCTCTTCATCCTCCTCCTCCTCCTCCTCATCCTGTGCCACATCCTCTTCCATCATTGCCCGAATTGTTTTTTGAAGGAGGCATAGAAGTGGGATAGTTAAGCTGACAACGGCGTCATCGGCACTGGCCATGTTGGTGGAGTACTCAAAACAGCGCAACAAGGCACACAGGTCTTGCATGGAGGCCCAGTTATTGTTGGTGAAGTGGTGCTGTTCTGCAGAGTGACTCACGCGTGCGTGCTGCAGCTGAAACTCCACTATGGCCTTCTGCTGCTCGCACAGTCTTTCCAGCATGTGCAAGGTGGAGTTCCACGTTGTGGGCACGTCACATATGAGGCGGTGAGCTAGAAGGCCGAAGTTACGCTGCAGTGCTGACAGGCGAGCAGCAGCAGGGTGAGAACGCCAAAAGTGCGCACAGACGGCCCGCACTTTCTGCAGCAGCTCTGACATATCGGGGTAATTTTTAAGGAACCTCTGCACCACCAAATTCAGCACATGCGCCAGGCAAGGGATGTGCGTCAAACCGGCTAGGCCCAGAGCTGCTATGAGATTTCGCCCGTTATCGTACACCACCAGGCCGGGCTTGAGGCTCGCTGGCAGCAACCACACATTTGTCTGCTGTTCCATGCTCCTCCACAACTCCTGCGCGGTGTGTGGTTTTTCCCCCAAACAGGCAAGTTTTAAAACTGCCTGCTGTCGTTTACCTCTGGCTGTGCTAAAGTTGGTGGTGAAGGTGTTACGCTGACCAGATGAGGAGGCGGTAGAGGATGAGGAAGCGGAGTAGGAGGAGTTAGGAACAGGGGGCAAACTGAAGCGCCCTGCAATCCTCAGTGGTGGAAGGACATGCACCAAATTGCTATCCGCCTCAGGCCCATCCGTCACTGCATTTACCCAGTGTGTAAAAGATTAAATTACGGCATAGTCGTATCGGTACATGTGAGATATACCTTTTTAAATTTGTTTGGCGCATCTCCTTCCACCGCCGAGGATTGCAGGGCGCTTCAGTTTGCCTCCTGTTCCGAACTCCTCCTGCTCCTCTTCCTCATCCTGCCTTTAGGGTACAAAAAATTGTAATCGGGGCCTAGTCTGTGTTTGTACGTGTGAGATACACCGTTTTATAAAATTTTTCCTATTCCGCTATTCAATATACACCCTTTTGGAGTGTAAAAAATTAAATTATGGCATAGTCTGTATTGGTACATGTGAGATACACCTTTTTAAATTTGTTTGGCGCACCTCCTTCCACCGCCAAGGATTGCAGGGCGCTTCAGTATGCCTCCTGTTCCGAACTCCTCCTACTCCTCTTCCTCATCCTCATCCTGCCTTTAGGGTACAAAAAATTGTAATCGGGCCTAGTCTGTGTTTGTACGTGTGAGATACACCGTTTTATAAAATTTTTCCTATTCCGCTATTCAATATACACCCTTTTGGAGTGTAAAAAATTAAATTACGGCATAGTCTGTATCGGTACGTGTGAGATACACCTTTTAAATTTGTTTGGCGCATCTCCTTTCACCGCCAAGGATTGCAGGGCACTTCAGTTTGCCTCCTGTTCCGAACTCCTCCTACTCCTCTTCCTCATCCTCCCTTTAGGGTACAAAAAATTGTAATCAGGGCCTAGTCTGTGTTTGTACGTGTGAGATACACCGTTTTATATCCTTTTTTCTATTCCGCTATTTAATAAACACCCTTTTGGGGTAAAAAACAATTAAATTGCGGCATAGTTTGCATATTTGACTGTGAGATACACCCGTGCGATACTGTTGTTGTTTTGTTCCGCTATTCAATAAACACCTTTCTAGGGCAAGATCATAAATTACAGAAATATGAGGAGACCGTCAAATAGGGGCCGTGGCCTGGGTCGTGGTGCTGCTGGTAGAGCTCCTGTTGCAAGGAGAGGACGTGGTCGATCTGTGCCAGCTACACGCACAAGTGAAACACCTTCCTCAAGTGTGAGTAGGCGACAGAACCTGCAGCAGTATTTGGTAGGGCATCATGCGCCTCTACATGTGTTGAGGCCAGAACAAGTAGAGGCGATAGTAGATTGGTTTGCTGCTGACAGTGCCTCCAGTTCCTTCACATTGTCTCCCACCCAGTCTACTGCAGAAAGGTCAGAGTTGGCACCCGCAGCCGATGTCCAACCGTCTTTCACCTCACCCCCTTGCAAATCAGGCAAGCAGTCTGAGCCCCAAGTCATGCAGCAGTCTCTTCTTCTTTTTGATGACTCTGTCAGCAGGGTTTCCCAGGGTCATCCACCTAGCCCTGCCCCAGAAGTGGAAGAGATTGAGTGCAGCGATGCCCAACCACTTATTTCTCCAAATGAGTACATGAAAGGACCATCGCAGCATGTCTCAGATGATGACGAAACGCAGGTGCCAACTGCTGCGGCACTCAGAATTGTGGAGACCGACAAGGAGGGCAGGGGTGAAGACTGGGTGGAAGATGATGTGGAGGACAATGAGGTCCTCGACCCCACATGGAATGAAGGTCATGCAGGTGACCTGAGTAGTTTGGAGGAAGAGGCGGTGGTCGCACAGAGCCACCAGCACAGCAGAAGAGGGAGCAGGGTGCAGAAGTGGAGCGGCCGTGCCCTAGACGCTACGCCTGCTACTGCCCAACGCAGCAAGGGACCGAGTGCACCAAAGCCAGCTCAAAGGAGTTCTCTAGCGTGGAAGTTCTTCAGAAAATGTGCTGATGACAGGACACGAGTGGTTTGCACCCTGTGCAATCAGAGCCTGAAGCGAGGCATAAACCTTCTCAACCTGAGCACAACCTGCATGATCAGGCATCTAAGTGCAAAGCACGAGCTGCAGTGGAGTAGACACCTTCAAAACCAAGAAAGGTCTCTGGCTCCTCCTGCTTCCTCTTCTGCTGCAGTCTCGGCCTCTCCATCCACCTCTGTAGTGATACCGGCACCTGCCACCCCGCAAACAGACGATCTGTCAGCAACACCACCACCTGGGTCACCAACCATCTCCACAATGTCCCGTGGAAGCGTTCAGCTTTCCATCTCCCAAACACTTGAGAGGAAGAGGAAGTACCCCCCTACCCACCCGCGATCCCTGGTCCTGAATGCCAGCATTTCAAAATTCTTGGCCTTTGAAATGCTGTCATTCCGTCTGGTGGAGACGCACAGTTTTAGAAGCCTTATGTCGGTGGCTGTCCCACAGTACCCCCAGCCGCCACTACTTTTCCAGGCAAGCCATCCCTTCCCTGCACAACCAAGTGGGGGAAAAAATCAGGTGTGCATTGCGCAACGCCATCTGTGGCAAGGTCCACCTAACTACCGATACGTGGACCAGTAAGCATGGTCAGGGGCGTTATATCTCCCTAACGGCACACTGGGTAAATGCAGTGGCGGATGGGCCTGAGGCGGATAGCAATTTGGCACATGTCCTTCCACCAACGAGGATTGCAGGGCGCTTCAGTTTGCCTTCTGTACCTAACTCCTCCTACTCCGCTTCCTCATCCTCTACCGTCTCCTCATCCGGTCAGCATAACACCTTCACCACCAACTTCAGCACAGCCAGGGGTAAACGACAGCAGGCAGTTTTAACACTTGCCTGTTTGGGGGAAAAACCACACACCGCGCAGGAGTTGTGGAGGAGCATGGAACAGCAGACAAATGAGTGGTTGCTGCCAGCGAGCCTCAAGCCTGGCCTGGTGGTGTGCGATAACAGGCGAAATCTCATAGCAGCTCTGGGCCTAGCCGGTTTGACGCACATCCCTTGCCTGGCGCATGTGCTGAATTTGGTGGTGCAGAGGTTTCTTAAATATTACCCCGATATGTCAGAGCTGCTGCAGAAAGTGCGGGCCGTCTGTGCGCACTTTCGGCGTTCTCACCCTGCTGCTGCTCGCCTGTCAGCGCTGCAGCGTAACTTCGGCCTTCCGGCTCACCGCCTCATATGTGACGTGCCCACAAGGTGGAACTCAACCTTGCACATGCTGGAAAGACTGTGCGAGCAGCAGCAGGCCATGGTGGAGTTTCAGCTGCAGCACGCTCTGAGTCGCTCTGTGGAACAGCACCACTTCACCACCAATAACTTGGCCTCCATGCCAGACCTGTGTGCCTTGTTGTGCTGTTTTGAGTACTCCACCAACATGGCCAGTGCCGATGATGCCGTTGTCAGCTTAACTATCCCACTTCTATGCCTCCTTCAAAAAACGATTTGGGCGATGATGGAAGAGGATGTGGCACAGGAGGAGGAGGAAGAGGGATAATTTCCAAGGCTTTCAGGGCAGTCATTCACAAGAGGCTCTGAGGGTTGGTTCCTGCACCCACAAACGCCAGGTACACAATTGTCCAGCAGGGGCACAGTTCTGGAGGATGAGGAGGATGAGATGGAGGAGGAGATGGAACCATGTTCACAGCAGGGTGGCACCCAGGCCAGCTCATGGCCATCACTGGTGCGTGGCTGGGGGATACAGAGGACACAGACGATACACCTCACACAGAGAACAGCCTTTCGTTGCCTCTGGCCAGCCTGTCACACATGAGCGATTACATGCTGCAGTGTCTCCACAACGACCGCCGAGTTGCCCACATTCTAACTTGTGCTGATTACTAGGTGGCCACGCTGCTGGATCCCCGTTACAAGGACAACGTACCATCCTTAATTCACTCACTGGAGCATGATCGCAAGATGCGCGAGTACAAGCGCACGCTGGTAGACGCAATGCTGCTTGCATTCCCACCTGACAGCGGGGCCACAGTGGAAGCACAAGGCCAAGGCAGAGGAGGAGGAGGAAGAGGTCGCCAACACAACCAGGGCACCGCCAGCACCTCAGAAGGCAGGGTTAGCATGGCCGAAATGTGGAAAAGCTTTGTCAGCACGCTACAACAAACAGCAGCACCAGCAGCTCATATGGAACGTCTTAGCAGGAGGCAGCATTTCACCAACATTATTAAATAAATAGTGAGTCGGCACAAATGGGAAAAATCTCAACAGAAGCTCAAACTGAACTAGCCAATATCATAGGTTCAGGTGGAATAACGGAGATATTCATGCAATATATAAAAGAACTAGTAATAAATAAAGAAGATACAAGAAGATCAGCAGACTAAAAAAACATATAAAATCTGAATCTTAAAAGTCAATCCAATTCCTGAAACTATTGTGTGTGTCTATCTTCAATATTGGTGTTCTCAATGATTGCTCCAATACATATCTGACTTGTAACAGCTCCTACTGAACGACCAATAAACAATAGACCAAGATCAGCAGACTGAGGCTGAAAACGTGTATGATGCGAATCCTAAAAGTCAGTCAGATTCCTAAAACTAATTCTGTATGAATCTTCAATATAAAATAACTAGTCCAGTGTATATGTGACTTCTAATTAAGGATAAGCCACCCTATGAGACAACACAGAAGAATGGTCAGATATTGGCACTGATTGGCTAGATAGGGAGCCACTCAAAGGATCCGTCGAACACAATGGCGTCTTCCTAAGTAAACATAACACACCGCTGTCCATCTGACATAGATGACAGGACAGTGATGTGTTATGTTTACTTAGGAAGACGCCATTGTGTTCGACGGATCCTTTGAGTGGCTCCCTATCTAGCCAATCAGTGCATGCGCACGCCTCCACTAACTGCTACACAAAACAATGTACAGATGGACTTGTGTCTTTTTTCAACTTGACTAACTCTGTAACCAGATGAAAATAGAAGAAAGAAAGCTTAAAAAAGGAAACTAAATCAGCCATCACATTCAAGAATTGGAATACACTGGTATCGTTAGAGTAAACCCAGGACTGAGCTGTGGATTAAAGAGTGGAGGTCAGAGCACCCTAAGCCACCGGAGTAGCCCAGCATCCTACCCCCAGGGTCAAAGACCATCTTAAAGTGCCTGAAAAGGTGCAGTGAGGTGAGCGGCCACTGCTCCTATTATATCACAGCTCACTCCGGATCACAGCACTGGATATCCACATTGTTGTTCTAGAGAGTCACTAATTGTCACTTTATCATAAGCGCATGGATGAACTTTATTTGATCACCGCACTTATTTCATTTTAAGCGCACGGATGAACTTTATTTGATCACCGCACTTATTTTATATATTATATATGGACTGCTTATTGCACAAGTTTTATATATATATATATATATATATTGCACATGGACTGCTAATTTGCACAAGATTTATATATATATATATTTATGTCTATTTATATATATATTGATTTATTGATCACCGCACTTAATTGCATTTATGCACTTGGATTTATTATATACGGAATATTTATTTATTTATTTTGAGGATTTTATATTTTCCACATTTGTGGCATTTATGCATTATGGTTTCTTTTTATGATCACGCACTGATGGATTCATTTTAACAACACGCATTTTATTTAGTCCATTTTATGTGTTTTATCACATGCATCACCATTGATTTATACTTTAGACTACCGTGAATATTCATTAATTAGCTCATACAGCGATTAATTTATCTTGCGATTTTAGTCGCTTGATGCGATTATCTGACCATTCTTCTGTGTTGTCTCATAGGGTGGCTTATCCTTAATTAGAAGTCACATATACACTGGACTAGTTATTTTATATTGAAGATTCATACAGAATTAGTTTTAGGAATCTGACTGACTTTTAGGATTCGCATCATACACGTTTTCAGCCTCAGTCTGCTAATCTTGGTCTATTGTTTATTGGTCGTTCAGTAGGAGCTGTTACAAGTCAGATATATATTGGAGCAATCATTGAACACCAATATTGAAGATAGACACACACAATAGTTTCAGGAATTGGATTGACTTTTAAGATTCGGATTTTATAAGTTTTTTTAGTCTGCTGATCTTCTTGTATCTTCTTTATTTATTACTAGTTCTTTTATATATTGCATGAATATCTCCGTTATTCCACCTGAACCTATGATATTGGCTAGTTCAGTTTGAGCTGCTGTTGAGATTTTTCCCATTTGCGCCGACTCACTATTTATTTAATATTTTTAGTGGTATTTTAGTGAAAAATAGTAGAGCTGCCTGCATGCGGCATAGGATTTGATCCTAATCTCACAATTAGACCTATCTTATATCAGCTGTAACTCATTAGAAGTAATCCTCCCACTTGGATACCCACGTGACAGCGCACATTTCACCCCCCAATTTATTCTAATTTCACCAACATGGTGGAGCAGTATGTGTGCACACGCCTCCATGTAGTGAATGACGGGTCTGCCCCCTTCAACTTCTGGGTCTCCAAATTGGGCACATGGCCTGAGCTTGCCCTTTACGCCTTGGAGGTGCTGGCGTGCCCTGCAGCCAGTGTATTATCTGAACGTGTATTTAGCACGGCTGGGGGCGTTATCACAGACAAGCGCAGCCGCCTGTCCAGAGACAATGTGGACAAGCTCACGTTCATTAAAATGAACCAGGCATGGATCCCACAGGACTTTTCCGTACCTTGTGCAGGATAGAGATGGATACCGACCTTACCCAGCCATTGTTATATTTTTGATCTTTCTCACTCTTTTGGGGTGTACCCTAATTTAAAATGACTAAAAAAAAGCAGTGTTGGCTACCTCGTCCCCCTCCACCGCCGCTTCCACCTACACCGCCACATCCACCGCCACCTCGTCCTTCACAGATGAAGAGAATTGTTTTATTTTTCAGGTTTTTTTTTTGTTGTTTTAAGTTATTAACTACATTTTGCTGCCATTTGCAGCACTCTAGCCCTTTCCATTGATTTTTTAGAGCCATTTTAGTGCCTGAAAGTTCGGGTCCTTATTGACTTCAATGGGGTTCGGTGTCCGGGTAAAGTTCGGAAAAAGTCCGGGACACGGACCGGGCTTTTTTTTCAAGTTCGGCCAAACCCGCCGAACACGGACATCCAGGTGTCCGCTCAATTTTAATGGTGGCAGCTGCTATAAATAAAATCAATACAAGCAAGGTGTGAATATGACTCTTAAAAGAATATCCTAATCACACTAGCAGCGCTCCAATGAATACATAAAAGATTCATAAAATTGCAATGCATATAAACATCCAATAATAAATATGTAAACAAACACTATCCTTAAATGTGATGATATCCCCACATAAAAGAATAAAATATTGCTCGCGAGCACGCAGCATCACACTCTCCTAATGTCTTGCAGTGCATTCCTATGGGAAATAAATTTAGAAGAGACAAAGCCAAACCTGGCTGGCTAAACCGTAGCGTCAAAAAACTTATTAGGGGAAAAAAATTGGCCTTCAAGAAGTATAAATCAGAGGGCACAGTATCGGCTTTCGAGCAATACAAGGAGGCAAATAAGAAAAGTAAACAAGAAATCAAGATGGCTAAAATCAACTTTGAGAGACAAATAGCGGAGGATAGTAAAAAAAACCCAAAGAAATTCTTTAAATATATCAACAGCAAAAAAACTAGGGCAGAGCATATTGCACACATAATTAACAATGATGGGAGGATGGTTACAGAGGACACTGAAAAAGCAACCGTGCTGAATGCTTTTTTCTCGTCAGTCTTTACACAGGAAACGGAGGGGTACACTGACCATGACTGTTTGGTTAGTAGTAATACACAGGACTTGCCACTATGGCTAACAGAGGGTGAAATCAGGGAAAGGCTGGATAAACTCAACACAAACAAATCACCAGGCCCGGATGGCGTACATCCGAGAGTACTCAAGGAACTCAGTAAGGTTATATCCAGACCACTGTTCCTGATCTTTGCTGACAGTATTAGGACAGGAGATGTACCAGGGGATTGGAAGAAAGCTAACGTGATTCCGATATTCAAAAAGGGCCAGAGGCATATCCCGGGAAATTATAGGCCTGTCAGTTTGACATCAATAGTATGTAAACTTCTGGAGGGGATGATAAGGGACTATATCGTAGAGTTTGCTAAAGACAACAACATCATCAGCAGTAATCAGCACGGGTTTACAAATGGGCGTTCTTGTCAAACCAATCTATTAACATTTTACGAGGAGGTGAGCTGTGAGCTAGATAGGGGGAGACCAGTGGATGTGGTGTACTTGGATTTCGCTAAGGCGTTTGATACAGTTCCCCACAAGCGCTTAATTTATAAAATAAGATCTGCAGGTATCGACAGCAGGGTTTGCTCTTGGATACGGAATTGGCTTAAAGGGCGTGTCCAAAGAGTGGTAATAAACAGCGCATACTCAGACTGGTCTGAGGTAGTAAGCGGGGTGCCCCAGGGCTCAGTCCTGGGACCAACCTTGTTCAATTTATTCATAAACAACATTGAGGTCGGGATCAGTAGTTCGATATCAGTTTTTGCAGATGACACAAAATTGGCCAAAATTGGCCAGAGAACTGCACAGCATGAAGCAGATATCCTACAGAATGACCTGGACAAAATTACAGAGTGGGCAACGACATGGCAAATGAGGTTTAACGTGGAGAAGTGTAAGGTTTTGCACTTGGGGACTAAAAACATAAAAGCACAATACACGTTAGGAGGGGAACCCTTGGGGGAATCAAAAATGGAGAAGGATCTGGGAGTCTTGGTTGATGATAGATTAGGCAACAGCATGCAATGTCAAGCGGCAGCTGCCAAAGCCAGCAGAATATTGGCATGCATAAAGAAAGGGATGTATTCCAGAGATAAGACTATAATCCTTCCACTTTATAAAACTCTGGTCCGACCGCATCTGGAGTATTCTGTCCAGTTCTGGTCGCCAGTCCTCAGGAGGGATGTGTTGGAGCTGGAGAGAGTCCAGAGAAGGGCAACTAAACTAATTAGGGGATTGGAGGACCTTGACTATGAAGAGCGTCTACAATCGCTCGATTTATTCTCCCTGGAGAAGAGACGTCTGAGGGGGGACATGATAGCAATTTATAAATATCTTAATGGGGATCCCAGCTTAGAAAAAAAGCTGTTCATTCGAAGGGATTGCATGAGGACTCGAGGGCATACAATGCGATTAGAGGAGAAGCGTTTTAACCTCAGGCAACGTGGGGGGTTCTTTACTGTTAGGGCTACAAGATTGTGGAATTCTCTACCACAAGAGGTGGTTTCTGCGGGTAGTATGGTGGCTTTCAAAAGACTCTTAGACTTACATCTCAAGGATCAGAACATTCAGGGGTATGTGAGATGATTACAGCCACACACACCTACACAGGTTGAACTGGATGGACTATTGTCTTTATTCAACCTCACCTACTATGTAACTATATGTAACTATGTAACTATGTAATGTCTCATCCGGGGCCAGGAGGAGCAGGACGTGCGGACCAATCACCAGCTCGCGCTAGTGGCCGGACACGCCCCCAACCCCCGGGCCCGGAAGGAAAACAGCCTGTCAACCTAATGCAGGCTATGTCTACATACATATTACGTCCTCCTCTCACCGGCACCGATATTAACCCTCTGTATGCACCAATACTTAAGGGATTACTCGGTCCAGATCATATAGGACTCATCCGTATGAGCAATGGCATTTTATAACAGCAATGCATAATAACTGCTATATACCATGTGAAAAATAACAAATCACTGCTGTTTTTTATCTACGGTGTATGTTCTGTATTAAAATCAATTGTAATCATCTCATATTTCTTATTCACATGCTGAACTAATATAAAATCATTCCTAATATCCAGAATATATTAAAATATTCTAATAAAAATGAATAAAAGCATATTGGAACTAGATAGACATCCCTAAACGAATGAAAGTTATAAATATCATATGTAATAAAAACGCTTAATATCACAATATATTAGAAACCAACCTACTGAAAAGGGATCTAATTAAAAGAGAAGAATTTAGATTCCAATTTATGAAAGGTGACTTAGAGAACCACTTAAAAATCAAATCAATAAAAACATATTGCCATAGAGCATCAATAATTGCTAATAAAGCAATTGATGTCTAGGTCAATGTTTAACCCCTTGGGGCGTAAAGCATTTGTGAGGAAGATTCAGTGAGTTTCCCTTTTGGACAGTTCTCGCACTCTATTAGAGCCTCTCCACACCGGCTCCACTCTCTCAATACCCCAGAACTTTAAATTAGATGGATCTCTGTTGCTGTGTCGTTTAAAGTGCAGGGATACACTGTGATATTTGAATCCCTTTCTAATGTTTGCTAGATGTTCCGACACTGTAATGCCCAGTTTTCTCTTGGTGCGTCCTATGTAGATGTAACCACATGGACACTCCAAGCCATAAACCACATGTGTTGTATAGCATGTGATTAGATCCTTAATCTCAAAATCCTGGTCATTGGCAGAGGAATGAAAGGTGGTAAAATTGCGCAGATGTGTCTGTACTTGTCTACAAGCTTTAGAGCCGGTTCACACTTCTGCGTGTGCCGGGTTCGCATGTCATGTCGGAGCGCACTGCTCCGACATGACATGCGATCAGCTGTGCGGTGCGAGTTTAGCCATACAGTTTGTATGGCTAAATTCGCACCGCACCCGCAGCAAAGACGCACAGGAGGCATTTTTGCTGCCGCATCAGGATCGGATCGCACAGCGGTTCACACTTGTGCGATCCGATCCTGTGCGAACTGCACGATCGCACTGCAATATGCGATCAAACTGGGGGTGTCGTTAAGATTACATTGACACCCCCAGCGGATCGCATATGGCAGTGTGAACTGCCGGGGGTGCGTGTGCGATGCGGGAACAGGCTGCGAATTCGCAGCCTTCCCACATCGCAATAGTGTGAACCGAGCCTTACAGTACTGACACGCAAGGAAACCATTTCTTTCTTCCCAGAACGTCCTGGGGGGGTCTAACACTTTTTGTACTATCTGATCTCCAAAGGTCGGACCCCTCCTGTATATAAATGAGGGGGATGCGGGCAAGGTTTTCCCCAGAATTTTATCCATACACAGCACATTCCATTGTCTTCTCACAACATCCTCGATTTCCCTGTGTTGTGTATTGAACTGAGTAATGAAGCTCCATTCTTGGTTGTTATTGGAGCTGCGATTACTAGGAGCCAAACAGTCATCCTGGGATAACCTTCCGACCTCTGAAATATCCTTGTCCAAAAGATTAGGATTGTAGCCCTTGTGAACAAATCTCAGCTTGATAACTGCTGCCTGGGAAAGAAAATCACTATCCAAGGTGCAGTTCCTCCTGACACGTAACAGCTGGCCTCTAGGGATGTTCCTCAACCACCGACTGTGATGACCACTTTGTATTGGCAAATAGCCATTTCTGTCAGTAGGTTTAAAATAAACCTTGGTATCAAGCCTATTATCATTCAGCATCACCTCTACATCCAGATAATGGATGGATACTCGGCTCCAGTTGAACTCCAAACGGATATTGTTACGATTAGAGATCAACTCAGCAGAGAATGTTTTCAAGGAGCTTTCCGATCCTGACCATACAAAGAATAGATCATCAATGTATCTACGGTACAATATCAATTCATCCCTTTGGGAGCCATAAATGAAATGATCTTCCCATTCGCCCATAAATAGGTTCGCGAGACTTGGCGCAAATTTAGCGCCCATCGCTACACCTCTTCTTTGATTATAAAAGGTCCCATTGTAACAAAAGTAGTTGTGCGATAAGCAGAACTCGAGTACATGTCGAAGGAACCTTTTTTGTGGGTCGGGGATGTCTTGTCTCTGGCTGAAAGCCCAATTGAGGGCTAAAAGTGCATCATCATGTTGTATTATAGTATAGAGTAATGCTACTACAGCAGTCACCAGGAAGATGTCTGAATTAGTTGGTAAGGACAGATCCTTTAGGGAAAGCAGGAAATCTTTGGTGTCCTTCAGATAAGATCTAAGTTTGATGACACTAATCTGAAGGAAAAAATCCAAATATTCCCCCAGCCTAGAAGAAACCGAATTAATGCCATTAACAATTGGCCTGGCTGGAGGATTGGTTTGATCCTTATGGATCTTAGGAAGAGTATATATGGTTGGGACCCTACTGAAGCTGGGCATGAGGTATCTCTTCTCCTTCTTAGATAGAATACTTTTGTAAAAACCATAACTGACTAAAAGATTTAACTCTTGTCTGTATTGAGAGGTAGGATCACCCCTCAAAACCTCATATGTATGAGTATCTGAAAAGAGTTCTATTAATTGTTTGTGGTAAAATTATTTTGTGAGAATCACCACACCCCCACTTCCTTTCGTTTCTCCAAAGACTCCAAACCCTCCTGTATATATCGAGGGGTTCAAAGATTCTTTTGGTTTTATTTGATTCAAATCCCTGATCTGACCAGAGCACCTTCTTGCACATGTTTGATGTGTCTCCCAGGTGGCTTGTGCCAAACTTTAAACAACACTTTTTATGGATATCTTTAACCACTTGCCGACTGCCGTCAGTAGATTTACTGCGGCAGTCAGCCCCTCACAGGCAAAGTGACGTTAATTAACGTCACTAGCCTGTGAGGCTCTGGGGAGCGAGCGCGCGCCCCCGGAGGCGCGCTCCCGCGCGGTCACGGACCCCCCCGCGCGTGTGACCAGCGGACCCGATGTCCGCCGGTCACTCTGCGATCGTCGGGGAGAGGGAGAAAGTCAGGCGGCTAGTGTAAACAAGCCGCCTGTCATTCTCCCCGGTGTATGAATGATGATCATACGGTTCTACTATGTAGAACCGTTGATCACTGTTCATACATCTCAAGCCACAGCCAATCACAGTTAGAAGCACGCCCCTAGGGACACGCATAGCCCCTCCCTCTCAAAAAAAGTTAACCCCATTCACTGCCAGTGTATTTTTACAGTAACAGTGCATATGTATAGCACTGATTACTGTAGAAATGTCACTGGTAACCCCAAAAGTGTCAAAAATGTCAGTCAAGGGTCCGATCTGTCCGCTGCAATGTCGCAGTACCGCAAAAAAAATCGCAGATCGCCGCCATTACGCGTTAAAAAAAAAAATGACAAAAATCTTTCCCTTTGTTAGTAAACGCGATAACTTTTGCCCAAATCCAATCGAAATACGCTTTTTGCGGTTTTTTTTACCAAACATATGTAGCATCAAACAAATTGGCCGAAAATGTTAAAAAATGTTGATTTTTACATTTTTTGGGGGGGGAATTTCATATAAAAAAATGTGAAAAATATTGCTATTTTTGCAAAATTTACGCTCTTTTTTGTTTATAGCGCAAAAAAAAACTGTTTGTGGGAAAAAAAGGACGCCAAATTAGTTTAGATACAGCGTCGCACGACCACGCAATTGTCCGTTAAAGTCACGCAGTGCTGAATCGCAAAATACTCCCTGGTCAGGAAGGGAGTAAAATCTTCCGGGGCTTAAGTGGTTAAGAAATGGCTTTCTTCTTGCCACTATTCCATAAAGGCCAGATTTGTGCAGTATATGACTGAATACGACTGATTGTTGTCCTATGGACAGAGTCTCCCACCTCAGCTGTAGATCTCTGCAGTTCATCCAGAGTGATCATGGGCCTCTTGGCTGCATCTCTGATCAGTCTTCTCCTTGTATGAGCTGAAAGTTTAGAGGGACGGCCAGATCTTCGTAGATTTGCAGTGGTCTGATACTCCTCCCATTTCAATATTATCGCTTGCACAGTGCTCCTTGGGATGTTTAACGCTTGGGAAATCTTTTTGTATCCAAATCCGGCTTTAAACTTCTCCACAACAGTATCTCGAACCTGCCTGGTGTGTTCCTTGTTCTTCATGATGCTCGCTGCGCTTTAAACGGACCTCTGAGACTATCACAGGTCGGAGACTTGATTACACACAGGTGGATTCTATTTATCATCATTAGTCATTTAGGTCAACATTGGATCATTCAGAGATCCTCACTGAACTTCTGGAGAGAGTTTGCTGCACTGAAAGTAAAGGGGCTGAATAATTTTGCACGCCCAATTTTTCAGTTTTTTATTTGTTAAAAATGTTTGAAATATCCAATAAATTTCGTTCCACTTCATGATTGTGTCCCAGTTGTTGTTGATTCTTCACAAAAAATTACAGTTTTATATCTTTATGTTTGAAGCCTGAAATGTGGCAAAAGGTCGCAAAGTTCAAGGGGGCCGAATACTTTCGCAAGGCACTGTATATACACACAGTATATATATATTCATACATACATACACACACACACACCCATGTTTATTAGAAGAAACGTATTAATGTAGAAAAATAACAGGGTTTCCCTCGCAGGGGTTTCAGCATTTCAATCCTCAGCAAAATAAACGATCATTCAGTCTTCCTGGCTTGTACTTGCAGCACTGCTGCTGTGGCCTCAAATTCCAGGCCCTTGTCTGTCTCCCACAGATTTCGCTCATCCAACAGGGTGCACACCGATAGCAGCCTCATGCCGCACTGACTCCCACGTGGAGCCCTCCTGACTCCTGGGGCCAGACCTCCTATCTGCCGGGGGAGCAATGAACCACGGTCAGGTCATTATTTAAAGCCCAGCACACACCTGACCAATTCATTTTCTGGCTATACTGAATAGCTGGACCCAGGATTAGAGATTTCATCCCACCCGGATCACTTAGAAATCTCCAAGCGCCAGGTCCCAAACTGGACTTTTTAAAACACTGAGGAAACTGAAAAGCCAGTTTCCTCTTCATGTCACAAGTTCCCTGGAGCCCCCTCAAACTGCCTGGTTTTGAATTCTGGTACACGTTCAGTGGTGGGATTCAGCCAGTTCGCACCGGTTCTATGGAACCGGTTGCAAACTTTCTGCAAGTTCGCAGAACCGGCTGATCCCTCTAAGCTGGCGGCTGGGAAGCAGCAGAGCAGTGCGCCCCGAGGCAGAGCTCGCCCATTCTGTGACAATAGCGAATGAAAATTTGCTATTGTCACAAGGATCCTCCTCCTGGCCAATCAGGGAGTGGGTCCTCCCGCTTCCTAATTGGCCGAACGGCAAACGCCGTGCCATTGGCCGAGGAGGCGGGAGGACTGAGGAGACGCGGGAGCCAGGACTGAAGAGAAGCTGCCGTGATGACCGTCTGTGAGGTAAGTAAACGGGTCTCGCGGGGGGAACGCTGGCACTCTGCAATGATTCCGGGCAATGCTGTGGCGCTCCGCAATGATCATTGGGGGCAATGCTGTGGGCGCTCTGCAGTGATTGGGGGCAATGCTGTGGCACTCTGCAATGATTGGGGGCAATGCTGTGGCGCTCTGCAATTATTGGGGGCAATGCTGTGGCGCTCTGCAATTCTTGGGGGCAATGCTGTGGCACTCTGCAATGATTGGGGGCAATGCTGTGGCACTCTGCAATGATTGGGGGCAATGCTGTAGCGCTCTGCAATGATTGGGGGCAATGCTGTGGAGCTCTGCAATGATCATTGGGGGCAATGCTGTGGCACTCTGCAATGATTGGGGGCAATGCTGTGGCGCTCTGCAATGATTGGGGACAATGCTGTGGCGCTCTGCAATGATTGGGGACAATGCTGTTGCGCTCTGCAATGATTGGGGGCAATGCTGTGGCGCTCTGCAATGATTGGGGGCAATGCTGTGGCGCTCTGCATTTATTGGGGCAATGCTGTGGCGCTCTGCAATTATTGGGGGCAATGCTGTGGTGCTCTGCAATGATTGGGGACAATGCTGTGGCGCTCTGCAATGATTGGGGACAGTGCTGTGGCGCTCTGCAATGATTGGGGGCAATGCTGTGGCGCTCTGCAATTATTGGGGGCAATGCTGTGGCGCTCTGCATTTATTGGGGCAATGCTGTGGCGCTCTGCAATTATTGGGGGCAATGCTGTGGCGCTCTGCAATGATTGGGGACAATGCTGTGGCGCTCTGCAATGATTGGGGACAGTGCTGTGGCGCTCTGCAATGATTGGGGGCAATGCTGTGGCGCTCTGCAATTATTGGGGGCAATGCTGTGGTGCTCTTCAATTATTGGGGGCAATGCTGTGGCACTCTGCAATGATTGGGGGCAATGCTGTTGCGCTCTGCAATGATTGGGGGCAATGCTGTGGGCACTCTGCAATGATCATTGGGGGCAATGCTGTGGGCACTCTGTGATGATCATTGGGGGCAATGCTGTGGCACTCTGCAATGATTGGGAGCAATTCTGTGGCACTCTGCAATCATTGGGGGCACTGCTGTGGCACTCTGCAATGATTCGGGGCAATGCTGTGGCACTCTGCAATGATTGGGGGCAATGCTGGGGCACTCTGCAATGATTGGGGGCAATGCTGGTGCACTCTGCAATGATTGGGGGCAATGTTGTGACACTCTGCAATGATTGGGGGCAATGCTGTGGGCACTTTGCAATGATTGGGGGCAATGCTGTGGCACTCTGCAATGATTTGGGGCAATGCTGTGGGCACTCTGCAATGATTGGGGACAATGCTGTGGGCACTCTGCAATGAATGGGGGCAATGCTTCTTAAAAGGGGTTCCTTCCCGCTGGAGGGATCCAATACAACAATCTGGTGCTCTCCCAGAGCGCAGCCAGGTGCGGGATTCACGACAAAACTCTAAGACTCAGAGTCTATGATCTATTCCAGGTCTTCTCTATGAATAGCAGCTTGGTATATGCCTCCATTAACTTCTTTATGGATTATGGGCAAAATTCCTGCTGTTCATTTATCCTCATTGGTACCTTCTATCCAGAGAGGGCCATTATCTGCAATGGCAGCAAGCGAGCCCTTGTCCAAAAGCTGCTCTGCAGTCCCTCCATCTAACACAGCAGAAATTGTGTCCACCTCACTATTACCTATAGAAATTTATTTCCACAATGCTAATATCCTTATGGCCATACTATCCCAGTCTGCCCTGTTTGTGCTCCAATCCAAAGCACTGCTCCCTCTACCAAAGGAGACACAGGACAGAGTGGCTCAGCAGCAGACACATTGCTCATGTCACTTTTGTTCAAACTGAACTTAGGCAATACATTTTTAAACATAACAGACTGCAATACCATAACTTTACCACCTTGCTCTGGTGGCGCTTCATTAAACTCATGAACACTTTTGTTGTCAGCTGTGACAAACTGCAAAAACCCATTACACATTACTGCCTTTTGTTTCACTTGACCCTCCCTTCTAGATTGTAAGCTCTAACGAGCAGGGCCCTCTGATTCCTCCTGTATTGAATTGTACTGTAACTGTATTGTCTTCCCCCACACTGTAAAGCGCTGCACAAACTGTTGGCGCTATATAAATCCTGTATAATAATAATACATATCACAAGTAATTTCAGACATTTTAGTTTTACCATTCCCCATATTCTCATCACCAAGGTCTAGTACATTCTTATCCATCAAAGCGGCACCCCAGTTGTCCTGGGCAACCCCTGGCTCCAACACACAGAGCTCCCTGAAGGTTTCTAGGGACACCTCTTCAGCCTTATATACTGTTGCTATGGGGAATAGCATATTCTGCTTAGCAATCACCCCTACCTCATTAAACCCAGACCCTTGTTCAGCTGACACAGTAGCAATGTTTTTATCTCTAGTGAGTTGCATTAGCCCATTAGGAACTGGACCATCAACTTTAGCTAACACATTAGCAGTTTTACACATCACATTGTCACATTTACTTTTAACATTTGCCTCCCCACTGGACAGGGCACTGTAGCAAGGCAAGTCCTTTTCTGCACCAATAGTGGATCTCCCAGTAAGTCTTTCTCATGACTTCAACAGCAACAGTCTTACCCATCAGTGTAACAGGTCTTGCCATGTTCACTTGAGTAAGTTGACTTTCTTCTTCTGCACATCTACTGGCCAACTCCCTCTGGTGGCCATGGGATGAAACCAGTGGTGGGATTCAAAAATTTTAGTAACCAGTTCCGACTTTCCCAGCAGAATGACCAGCGTGCCCCCTTTCAATGCACAGTGACCAGCGTGCCCCTCTTTCAATGCACAGTGACCAGCGTGCCCCCCTTTCAATGCACAGTGACCAGCGTGCCCCCTTTCAATGCAGAGAGACCAGCGTGCCCCCTTTCAATGCACAGTGACCAGCGTGCCCCTCTTTCAATGCACAGTGACCAGCATGCCCCCCTTTCAATGCACAGTGACCAGCGCTGCGCGCCCCCCTTTCAATGCACAGTGACCAGCGTGCCCCCTTTCAATGCAGAGAGACCAGCGTGCCCCCTTTCAATGCACAGTGACCAGCGTGCCCCCCTTTCAATGCACAGTGACCAGCATGCCCCCCTTTCAATGCACAGTGACCAGCGCTGCGCATCCCCCTTTCAATGCACAGTGACCAGCGTGCTCCCCTTTCAATGCAGAGAGACCCCAGCATCGCCCCCAATCATTGCAGAGTGCCACAGAATTGCCCCCAATCATTGCAGAGTGCCACAGCAACAGTCTTACCCATCAGTGTAACAGGTCTTGCCATGTTCACTTGAGTAAGTTGACTTTCTTCTTCTGCACATCTACTGGCCAACTCCCTCTGGTGGCCATGGGATGAAACCAGTGGTGGGATTCAAAAATTTTAGTAACCAGTTCCGACTTTCCCAGCAGAATGACCAGCGTGCCCTCTTTCAATGCACAGTGACCAGCGTGCCCCTCTTTCAATGCACAGTGACCAGCGTGCCCCCCTTTCAATGCACAGTGACCAGCGTGCCCCCTTTCAATGCAGAG
Organism: Pelophylax lessonae; assembly: GCF_965119305.1. Taxonomy (NCBI): domain Eukaryota; kingdom Metazoa; phylum Chordata; class Amphibia; order Anura; family Ranidae; genus Pelophylax; species Pelophylax lessonae. Next base: position 119,869,203 of record NC_138775.1, read on the forward strand.
AGACCAGCGTGCCCCCTTTCAATGCACAGTGACCAGCGTGACCCCCTTTCAATGCACAGTGACCAGCATGCCCCCTTTCAATGCACAGTGACCAGCGCTGCGCGCCCCCCTTTCAATGCACAGTGACCAGCGTGCCCCCCTTTCAATGCAGAGAGACCCTAGCATTGCCCCCAATCATTGCAGAGTGCCACAGAATTGCCCCCAATCATTGCAGAGTGCCACAGCATTGCCCCCCAATCATTGCAGAGAGACCCTAGCATTGCCCCCAATCATTGCAGAGTGCCACAGAATTGCCCCCAATCATTGCAGAGTGCCACAGCATTGCCCCCAATCATTGCAGAGTGCCCACAGCATTGCCCCCAATGATTGCAGAGTGCCCACAGCATTGCCCCAATGATTGTAGAGTGCCCACAGCATTGCTCCCAATCATTGCAGAGTGCCCACAGCATTGCCCCCAATCATTGCAGAGTGCCCACAGTATTGCCCCAATGATTGTAGAGTGCCCACAGCATTGCCCCCAATGATTGCAGAGTGCCCACAGCATTGCCCCCAATCATTGCAGAGTGCCCACAGCATTGCCCCCAATCATTGCAGAGTGCCCACAGCATTGCCCTCAATCATTGCAGAGTGCCACAGCATTGCCCTCAATCATTGCAGAGTGCCCACAGCATTGCCCCCAATCATTGCAGAGTGCCCACAGCATTGCCCCCAATCATTGCAGAGTGCCCACAGCATTGCCCCCAATGATTGTAGAGTGCCCACAGCATTTCCCCCAATGATTGCAGAATTGCCAGCGATCCCCCCGCGAGACCCATGCACTTACCTCATGGACGGCCACGCAGCTTCTCTTCAGTCCTCGACTCCCCGCGTCTCCGAGTCCTCAGTCCTCCCGCCTCCTCGTCCAATGGCACGGGGTTCGCCTTTCGGCCAATCAGGAAGCGGGAGGACCCGCTCCCTGATTGGCCAGGAGGAGGATCTGTGTGACAATAGCGAATTTTCATTCGCTATTTTCACAGAATGGGCGGGTCGGGGAGCACTGCTCCCCGGACACCACATTTGCGGCTGCCCCCAATGATCATCACAGAGTGCCCACAGCATTGCCCCCAATGATCATTGCAGAGTGCCCACAGCATTGCCCCCAATCATTGCAGAGCGCCACAGCATTGCCCCCAATCATTGCAGAGCGCAACAGCATTGCCCCCAATCATTGCAGAGTGCCACAGCATTGCCCCCAATAATTGAAGAGCACCACAGCATTGCCCCCAATAATTGCAGAGCGCCACAGCATTGCCCCCAATCACTGCAGAGCGCCCACAGCATTGCCCCCAATGATCATTGCGGAGCGCCACAGCATTGCCCAGAATCATTGCAGAGTGCCAGCGTTCCCCCCGCGAGACCCGTTTACTTACCTCACAGACGGTCATCACGGCAGCTTCTCTTCAGTCCTGGCTCCCGCGTCTCCTCAGTCCTCCCGCCTCCTCGTCCAATGGCACGGGGTTCGCCTTTCGGCCAATCAGGAAGCGGGAGGACCCGCTCCCTGATTGGCCAGGAGGAGGATCTGTGTGACAATAGCGAATTTTCATTCGCTATTTTCACAGAATGGGCGGGTCGGGGAGCACTGCTCCCCGGACACCACATTTGCGGCTGCGTGGTCCGAGCGAGGGACATTCAATTGTACTGCGTGTCCTTAGACGCCCAGAGGGAACAGCCGGTTCTGCGAACTTGCAGAAAGTTAGTAACCGGTTCTATGGAAACGGTGCGAACCGACTGAATCCCACCACTGGATGAAACTACAGCAGGCATCTCCGGCTGTTTAGCACCCCCTGCAGGCACAACAGGAATTTCCCCTCTGTTTCCAGGGGTGACTGCAAACCTTTTAAAACAGGAATCTGGGCTGGCAGACAATTACTTTTTCCCAGCAACATTATCTCCAGCAGTATTCCAGAATGTGGGACAAGAAAAAATGCTATGCCCAAGTTGACCACATTCCAGGCATGGTACTTGGCAAATTTCTCCCATTGCTAAGGGGGATGCCACTCTACCAACATGCCGAAACTCACTGGCATCACTATGGGGATGGTGGGCCACCTCTCCTCTGTAGCTCCTCCAATTGGCACATTTTCTCCCATTGCTATGGGAGATAGCACTCTCTCAGCTGCACTTTGCACTCCCAAACACAATGATTTCTCTCTCCACAAAACATTATTGTTTCCAACTTGCCATAATCCTCTGCAGGCAATCTCTTTTTTATGCGATTCACAGTCTTGACATCACAGGCGTTGCTATGGGCAACTGCACTCCTATCAAACTTCTGGTAAGTCCGTTGTTCACTCCTTGCACTCAGAGCAGGCTTCCAAAACACAAAACACAGACCTTTGCCTTGCTTGGTACGTTTGCACTGGAGTCTGGGACAAAGTGCACTTGGAAACAGCATGCCCCCACTCACTGCACCACAAACAGCGCTCTTCCCTCTGTGTCTTATCCAGACTTCCCACACTACATCCTCTTTCCAGCTGAGAACACTGCATCTCCATAACTGGTCTATTTGCACCACTGTTGCTAGGGACAACAGCCTTTCTCCTCAGCAAACTCTGTTCAGGCATGTATGGGGCTCGTTCAGGCAGTAACAACCCCTCCAGCCACAGAGATCTGTCTTTCATCTCAGCCATCTTTGCTTCTTTTTTGAGTTTTGACCGACCTATCTTCAGTCACTCCACAACAGTTTTTTTTTTTCACAGTCCAGCAAAAAGAATTAGAGCACTGTCTCTTTAACCACCTCCCACCCGGCCACTGTACATATACGGCTGGGTGGGAGTCTCATCCTTCTGATCGGACGTTCTGGAACATCCTTCAGAAGGAGCGAGATCACGGGCACGTGCAGCGGCGCGATCTCGATGTGCCTGTGTCCCTCGGACACAGAGCAACAAGATGCGGCAGGAGGGCCCTGTGATTGGCCCTCCTGATCACATGACGGCTGTGTCCAATCACAGCTGTCATGTAAGGTAAACACAGCCGTTGTAACGGCTTCGATCTGTCAGTGAGGAGAAGAAGAGAGGATCTATACTGCAGCCGGGGGGATCAGTGAGTATTTCTAATACACACATTAGAAGGTGTCAGGGAGCACCAGGGTGACACCCGGGGGCCGGCCGCCCGACTGCCTCCGCCGCTCACTGACATAGGAGCACGGAGGAGGAGGAACTGTTTAAAGCAGAGAACGGGAGAGAGAGACTTACTTCACTCACGAGCCCTGAATACACAGCGGGCGCTGCCGGAGTTAACTGTGCTAGTTAATGAGAAGGCGATTGGTTGCTAGGACCGCCTAGCAACCAATCACCTGCTCATTAACTAGCACAGTTAACTTTGGCATTTCCCACTGTGTATTCAGGGCACGTGAGTGATGGCGAGTCTCTCTCCCATTCTCTGCTTTAAACAGTTCCTCCTCCTCTGCTCTTCTCCTAATAAGGTAGGAGGGGGAGGGGCTTGTATTGTAAAGGGGCTATATTGGGTGGCTTTGCATTGTAGAGGGGTTCTATTGGGGGGGGGGGCTTTGTATTGTAAAGGGGTCCTATTGGGGGGTTGCATTGTAGAGGGGTTCTATTGAGGGGGGTTGTACTGTAAAGGGGTTCTATTGGGGGGGGTTATTGTAAAGGGGTTCTATTGGGGGGGTTGTAATGTAAAGGGGTTCTATTGGAGGGTTTGTATTGCACAGGGGTTCTATTGGGGGGGTTGTATTGTAAAGGGGTTCTATTTGGGGGGGTTTGTATTGTAAATGGGTTCTATTGGGGGGTGGGAGTTTGTATTGTAAAGTGGTTCTATTGGGGGGGGCTTTGTATTGTAAAGGGGTTCTATTGGAATGGGAGCTGTGTAATGTAAAGGGTTCTATCGGGGGGCTGTGTAATGTAAAGGGTTCCATTGGGGGGGTGCGGAAACTGTGCTGTGTAATGTAAAGGGTTCTATGGGGGGGGCAGGGGCTGTATAATGTAAAAGGTTCTATGGGGGGGCTGTGTAATGTGAAGGGTTCTATGGGGGTGGGGGGTGGGGGATGTGTAATGTAAAGGGTTCCATGGGGGGGGGGCGGGGGCTGTGTAATGTGAAGGGTTCTATGGGGGGGGCTATATAATGTAAAAGGTTCTATGGGGGGGTGGGGGCTGTGTAACATAAAGGGTAATATGGGGGTGGGGGCTGTTTAATGTAATGGGTTCCATGGGGGGGGAACTGCGTAATGTAAAGGGTTCCATGGGGGAATGGGGGCTGTGTAATGTAAAGGGTTCCAGTGGGGGGGGGGGGGTCTTCCTACATTTTACCCATAGTTATAGCTGCAGTCCTATAGATTTTTTAGGTTGTGCGTTTTTTTTCTGCATTTTCTGAAAGCGCACCAAAAGTCCCACATGCTGCATCTTTGGCACGCTTTTAAAAAACAGGAAAATTATTTTTTTGAGGGGGAGTGACACCATGGTTTACTGCACCAGGTGACACCAACCCTAGTGACACCACTGGCGTAGCACACAGTAGGTGTGCCACTGCCAGTTACATGTATTTCTGTTTGGCAACTCAGGACAATCGGCGCCGTTTTTGCAGAGGAAGAGGAGGGTCCTGGTCGCTGGGGGGAGCAGAGGGAGGGGGATTCTTTTGGGTTCCGGGCTGCAGTGTGTGGAGGCGCTACACATGACACGTCAATGTGCGGTTCGTCGCCTGTACGCCGGGAGGGGCGGGGTGCAGATATAGAATCCGCCCGGGTGCAAAATGCTCTAGGTACGCCCCTGAGCATTTCAATCCTCAGTGAAATAAACGATCATTCAGCCCTCCTGGCTTGTACTTGCAGCGCTGCTGCTGTGGCCTCAAACTCCAGGCCCTTGTCTGTCTCCCACAGACTTCGCTCACCGAACAGGGTGCACACTGATAGCAGCCTCATGCCGCACTGACTCCCATGTGGAGCCCTCCTGACTCCTGGGGCCAGACCTCCTGTCTGCCAAGGGTGGAGCAATGAACCATGGTCAGGTCATTATTAACCACTTTACCACCGGAGGATTTTGCTGTCTTCCGTCCAGGCCACTTTTTGCGATTCGGCGCTGTGCGACTTCAACTGACAATTGCGCGGCCGTGCGACGCCGTACCCAAACGAAATTTACGTCCTTTTTTTCCCACAAACAGAGCTTTCTTTTGGTGGTATTTGATCACCTGTGAGATTTTTACTTTTTGCGCTATAAACAAAAAAAGAGCGTTTATTTTGAAAAAATAACAATATTTTTAACATTTTTTTATATGAAATTCCCCCCAAAAAAGATGTAAAAACCAATTTTTTTAAAAATTTTTGGCCAATTTGTTTTATGCTACATATGTTTGGTAAAAAAAATCGCAATAAGCGTATTTTGATTGGTTTGCGCAAAAGTTATTGCGTTTACTAACAAAGGGAAAGATTTCTGTCATTTTTGGTGTTTTTTTTTTTAACGCGTAATGGCGGCGATCTGCGATTTTTTTTGCGGGACTGCGACATTGCGGCGGACAGACCGGACCCCTGACTGACATTTTTGACACTTTTGGGGGTACCAGTGACATTACTGCAGTAATCAGTGCTATAAATATGCACTGTTACTGTAAAAATGACACTGGCAGGGAAGGGGTTAATTTTATTGGAGAGGGAGGGGTTAATGTATGCCTGGTGCTTACTGACGTGTAGGGGGGGAGGTGACTGTGTGAGTCATGGACAGATCGGATGTCCAGCTATGCTGAACAGTCCGATCTGTCACTCCCTGTCACTATGGAGATCCGCCCGCTGTGTTTACACACAGCGGGCGGATCTCCAGACTCGATCCCCGACGATCGGGTAAGAGCAGCGGCGATCGCCGCTGCTCCTCCCCTGGCCCGACTCCCGCTGTGAATGAAAACAGCGGGAGCGAGCCTCCGGCGGCGCGCCCAGAAGGGGGAGTGTCCAATCACGTTAATGCTACGTGGCTGGACGATAACGAACCACTCTGCCGCAGTAGTATTACTGTGAGCGGTCGTAGAGTGGTTAAAAGCCCAGCACACACCTGACCAATTAATTTTCTGGCTATACTGAATAGCTGGACCCAGGATTGGAGATTTCATCCCACCCGGATCACTTAGAAATCTCCAAGCTCCAGGTCCCAAACTGGACTTTTTAAAACACTGAGGAAACTGAAAAGCCAGTTTCCTCTTCATGTTACAAGCTCCTTGGAGCCCCCTCAACCTGCCTGGTTTTGAATTCTGGGTCACGTTCACTTTTTAGACTCTGGCAGGGCAACGCTCTGCCACAATATATATATATATATATATATATATATATATATATATATATATATATATTTATATATATGTGTGTATATGTGTATATGTGTGTATATATATATATACAGTATATCTATATATAATTCTCTACTTATCACCTCATTAACGCCTGGTTATAGCTCTATAATGCATTCGCGCGAACGGAATTCACTATACCGCCGGCTAACGTTTTGAAAAACTTTATTTTTCAGGTATATTCTGCTCTTGAGCATGAGCTACTTCCCAGTCATAGACTGCGGGAGATATTTTTTGCTTTCACACTTTTATTGAAATCTTTTTATATATTTCACTTTTTGACACAGTTTAAAAGCAGTTGATCTCAAAATGATATACCACATGTTTCAGAACCATTTGTGCTTTTTTTTCATGCAGAAAACGTGATTTTGAACAAAACAGTCATGCTTTTGGCTCGACTGTTTTTAACTCTCTCTAATGTTGTTTGACCTTAGTGAATTCCAAATTGCTATAACGTTTCCTCCGGCATTATAGTGAATTCATTTGCGCGTTTTCCTATTCACCATAGCGTTAAAATTAACGCAATCGCATTATAGCAGTATAGTGAATTAGGGCCTAAGATTGTATTGGTCTTTAAGACCATGTGGATCTGGTGAGTGTACCCCTAAAACCACACGTGGTGGAGCACCTTGTATTTGGGAGCTGAGAGGTTCTTCACAGTAGTACTCAAGGCACGGTGGATGGGATTAGGCGACTTATTGAGTAAATATATACAAGCAGGGCCGTCTTTAACGCAGGGCAAAAGGGGCACCTGCCCAGGGTCCAGTCATTGTTGGGGGGCCCCTTGAGCCTGCAAAAAGTTCGGCCACCTCTGGTGCTGGTCACATGCTGGCTGCTCGCTGCTATCACTTGTAAATAAAGAAGCGCTGCTTCTGTATTGACAGGTGACAGCTCTCCAATCCTGGCGGCCGCTCTGATCCCTCTCGAGTACACACTGATCTATCATCTATGAGAGCAGAGGAGGGAGGAGGGAGGGGGCGGGGAAGCTGCGTCTGGAAAAGGAAGGCTGCACAGACATCAGACTATGTGCTGTGAGTAACATTTGGGACAGAGGAAAAGTCTGCACTGGAATTAGGGGGGGAGGGGGAGTGGAGCTCTGTACTTGAACAAGGGATGGAAAGAGAGCCATGCACTCTGATCCCACCTCACCCCTGCACCCACCTCACCTCTGTACCCTGCACCTACCTCACCTCTGCACTCTGTACCCTGCACCTACCTCACCTCTGCACTCTGCTCCCACCTCACCTCTGTACTCTGTACCCTTCACTTACCTCACCTCTGTACTCTGCTCCCACCTCACCTCTGTACCCTGCACCTACCTCACCTCTGCACTCTGTACCCTGCACCTACCTCACCTCTGTACTCTGCTCCCACCTCACCTCTGTACCCTGCACCTACCTCACCTCTGCACTCTGTACCCTGCACCTACCTCACCTCTGTACTCTGCTCCCACCTCACCTCTGTGCCCTGCACCTACCTCACCTCTGCACTCTGTACCCTGCACCTACCTCACCTCTGCACTCTGTACCCTGCATCCTGCACCTACCTCACCTCTGTACCCTGCACCTACCTCACCTCTGCACTCTGTACCCTGCATCTACCTCACCTCTGTACTCTGCTCCCACCTCAACTCTGTACTCTGTACCCTGCACCTACCTCACCTCTGCACTCTGTACCCTGCACCTACCTCACCTCTGTACTCTGCTCCCACCTCACCTCTGTACCCTGCACCTACCTCACCTCTGCACTCTGTACCCTGCATTTACCTCACCTCTGTACTCTGCTCCCACCTCAACTCTGTACACTGTACCCTGCACCTACCTCACCTCTGTACTCAGTACCCTGCACCTACCTCCCCTCTGTACTCTGCTCCCACCTCAACTCTGTACCCTGCACCTACCTCACATCTGCACTCTGTACCCTGCACCTACCTCACCTCTGTACTCTGCTCCCACCTCACCTCTGTACTCTGTACCCTGCACCTACCTCACCTCTGTACTCTGTACCCTGCACCTACCTCACCTCTGTACTCTGCTCCCATCTCACCTCTGTACCCTGCACCTACCTCACCTCTGCACTCTGTACCCTGCACCTACCTCACCTTTGCACTCTGTACCCTGCACCTACCTCACCTCTGTACTCTGCTCCCACCTCACCTCTGTACACTGTACCCTGCCCCTACCTCACCTCTGTACTCTGCTCCCACCTCACCTCTGTACCCTGCACCTACCTCAACTGTACTCTGCTCCCACCTCACCTCTGTACCCTGCACCTACCTCACCTCTGTACTCTGTACCCCATACCTACCTCACCTCTGTACTCTGCTCCCACCTCACCTCTGCACTCTGTACCCTGCACCTACCTCACCTCTGTACTCTGTACCCTTCACCTACCTCACCTCTGTACTCTGCTCCCTCCTCACCTCTGCACTCTGTACCCTGCACCTACCTCACCTCTGTACTCTGTACCCTGCACCTACCTCACCTCTGTACTCTGTACCCTTCACCTACCTCACCTCTGTACTCTGCTCCCACCTCACCTCTGCACTCTGTACCCTGCACCTACCTCACCTCTGTACACTGTACCCTGCACCTACCTCACCTCTGTACTTTGTACCCTGTACCTAACTCACCTCTGTACTCTGCTCCCACCTCACCTCTGCACTCTGTACCCTGCACCTACCTCACCTCTGCACTCTGTACCCAGCACCTACCTCACCTCTGTACTCTGCTCCCACCTCACCTCTGTACCCTGCACCTACCTCACCTCGGCACTCTGTACCCTGCACCTACCTCACCTCTGCACTCTGTACCCTGCACCCACCTCACCTCTGCACTCTGTACCCTGCACCTACCTCACCTCTGTACTCTGTACCCTGCACCTACCTCACCTTTGTACTCTGGTCCCACCTCACCTCTGTACCCTGCACCTACCTCACCTCTGTACTCTGTACCTACCTCACCTCTATACTCTGCTCCCACCTCATCTCTGCACTCCGTATCCTGCACCTACCTCACCTCTGTAGTCTTTACCCTGCACCTACCTCACCTCTGTAGTCTTTACCCTGCACCTACCTCACCTCTGCACTCTGTACCCTACACCTACCTCACCTCTGCACTCTGTACCCTGCACCTACCTCACCTCTGCACTCTGTACCTACCTCACCTCTGTACTCTGCTCCCACCTCACCTCTGCGCTCTGCACCCTGCACCTACCTCACCTCTGTACTCTGTACCCTGCACCTACCTCACCTCTGTACTCTGCTCCCACCTTACCTCTGTACTCTGTACCCTGCACCCGCCTCATCTCTGTACCCTGCACCTACCTCACCTCTGCACTCTGTACCCTTCACCTACCTTACCTCTGTACTCTGCTACCACCTCACCTCTGCACTCTGTACCCTGCACCTACCTCACCTCTGTACTCTGTACCCTGCACCTACATCACCTCTGTACTCTATACCCTGCACCTACCTCACCTTTGCACTCTGTACCCTGCACCTACCTCACCTCTGTACTCTGTACCCTGTACCTACCTCACCTCTGCACTCTGTACCCTTCACCTACCTCACCTCTGTACTCTGCTCCCTCCTCACCTCTGCACTCTGTACCCTGCACCTACTTCACCTCTGTACTCTGTACCCTGCACCTACCTCACCTCTGTACTCTGTACCCTTCACCTACCTCACCTCTGTACTCTGCTCCCACCTCACCTCTGCACTCTGTACCCTGCACCTACCTCACCTCTGTACACTGTACCCTGCACCTACCTCACCTCTGTACTTTGTACCCTGTACCTAACTCACCTCTGTACTCTGCTCCCACCTCACCTCTGCACTCTGTACCCTGCACCTACCTCACCTCTGCACTCTGTACCCAGCACCTACCTCACCTCTGTCCTCTGCTCCCACCTCACCTCTGTACCCTGCACCTACCTCACCTCGGCACTCTGTACCCTGCACCTACCTCACCTCTGCACTCTGTACCCTGCACCCACCTCACCTCTGCACTCTGTACCCTGCACCTACCTCACCTCTGTACTCTGTACCCTGCACCTACCTCACCTCTGTACTTTGTACCCTGTACCTAACTCACCTCTGTACTCTGCTCCCACCTCACCTCTGCACTCTGTACCCTGCACCTACCTCACCTCTGCACTCTGTACCCAGCACCTACCTCACCTCTGTACTCTGCTCCCACCTCACCTCTGTACCATGCACCTACCTCACCTCGGCACTCTGTACCCTGCACCTACCTCACCTCTGCACTCTGTACCCTGCACCCACCTCACCTCTGCACTCTGTACCCTGCACCTACCTCACCTCTGTACTCTGTACCCTGCACCTACCTCACCTTTGTACTCTGGTCCCACCTCACCTCTGTACCCTGCACCTACCTCACCTCTGTACTCTGTACCTACCTCACCTCTATACTCTGCTCCCACCTCATCTCTGCACTCCGTATCCTGCACCTACCTCACCTCTGTAGTCTTTACCCTGCATCTACCTCACCTCTGCACTCTGTACCCTACACCTACCTCACCTCTGCACTCTGTACCCTGCACCTACCTCACCTCTGCACTCTGTACCTACCTCACCTCTGTACTCTGCTCCCACCTCACCTCTGCACTCTGTACCCTGCACCTACCTCACCTCTGTACTCTGTACCCTGCACCTACCTCACCTCTGTACTCTGCTCCCACCTTACCTCTGTACTCTGTACCCTGCACCCGCCTCATCTCTGTACCCTGCACCTACCTCACCTCTGCACTCTGTACCCTTCACCTACCTTACCTCTGTACTCTGCTCCCACCTCACCTCTGCACTCTGTACCCTGCACCTACCTCACCTCTGTACTCTGTACCCTGCACCCTGCACCTACCTCACCTCTGTAGTCTGCTCCCACCTTACCTCTCTACTCTGTACCCTGCACCCACCTCATCTCTGTACCCTGCACCTACCTCACCTCTGCACTCTGTACCCTTCACCTACCTCACCTCTGTACTCTGCTCCCACCTCACCTCTGCACTCTGTACCCTGCACCTACCTCACCTCTGTACTCTGTACCCTGCACCTACCTCACCTCTGTACTCTATACCCTGCACCTACCTCATCTTTGCACTCTGTACCCTGCTCCTACCTCACCTCTGTACTCTGTACCCTGCACCTACCTCACCTCTGCACTCTGTACCCTGCACCTACCTCCCCTCTGTACTCTGTACCCTTCACCTACCTCACCTCTGTACTCTGCTCCCACCTCACCTCTGCACTCTGTACCCTGCACCTACCTCACCTCTGTACACTGTACCTATCTCACCTCTGTAATCTGTACCCCGCACCTACCTCAACTCTGTACTCTGCTCCCACCTCACCTCTGCACTCTGTACCCTTCACCTACCTCACCTCTGTACTCTGTACCCTTCACCTACCTCACCTCTGTACTCTGCTCCCTCCTCACCTCTGTACTCTGTACCCTGCACCTACCTCACCTCTGTACTCTGTACCCTTCACCTACCTCACCTCTGTACTCTGTTCCCACCTCACCTCTGCACTCTGTACCCTGCATCTACCTCACCTCTGTACTCTGTAAACTGCACCTACCTCACCTCTGTACTTTGTACCCTGTACCTACCTCACCTCTGTACTCTGCTCCCACCTCACCTCTGCACTCTGTACCCTGCACCTACCTCACCTCTGTACTCTGCTCCCACCTCACCTCTGCACTCTGTACCCTGCACCTACCTCACCTCTGCACTCTGCTCCCACCTCACCTCTGTACTCTGTACCCTGCACCTACCTCACCTCTGTACTCTGTACTCTGCACCTACCTCACCTCTGTACCCTGCACCTACCTCACCTCTGCACTCTGTATCCTACACCTACCTCACCTCTGTACTCTGCTCCCACCTCACCTCTGTACCCTGCACCTACCTCACCTCTGCACTCTGTACCCTGCACCTACCTCACCTCTGCACTCTGTACCCTGCACCTACCTCACCTCTGTACTCTGCTCCCACCTCACCTCTGTACACTGTACCCTGCACCTACCTCACCTCTGTACTCTGCTCCCACCTCACCTCTGTACACTGTACCCTGCACCTACCTCACCTCTGTACTTTGCACCCACCTCACCTCTGTACTCTGTACCCCACCCACCTCACCTCTGTACTCTGTACCCTGCACCTACCTCACCTCTGTACTCTGTACCCTGCACCTACCTCACCTCTGCTCTGCTCCCACCTCACCTCTGTACCCTGCACCTACCTCACCTCTGTACCCTGCACCTACCTCACCTCTGTACTCTGCTCCCACCTCACCTCTGTACCCTGCACCTACCTCACCTCTGCACTCTGTACCCTGCACCTACCTCACCTCTGCACTCTGTACCCTGCACCTACCTCACCTCTGCACTCTGTACCCTGCACCCACCTCACCTCTGCACTCTGTACCCTGCACCTACCTCACCTCTGTACTCTGTACCCTGCACCTACCTCACCTCTGTACTCTGGTCCCACCTCACCTCTGTACCCTGCACCTACCTCACCTCTACACTCTGTACCCTGCACCTACCTCACCTCTGTACTCTGCTCCCATCTCACCTCTGTACTCTGTACACTGCACCTACCTCACCTCTGTACTCTGCTCCCACCTCACCTCTGCACTCCGTATCCTGCACCTACCTCACCTCTGTAGTCTTTACCCTGCACCTACCTCACCTCTGCACTCTGTACCCTACACCTACCTCACCTCTGCACTCTGTACCCTGCACCTACCTCACCTCTGTACTCTGCTCCCACCTCACCTCTGCACTCTGTACCCTGCACCTACCTCACCTCTGTACTCTGCTCCCACCTTACCTCTGTACTCGGTTCCCTGCACCCACCTCACCTCTGTACCCTGCACCTACCTCACCTCTGCACTCTGTACCCTGCAGCTACCTCACCTTTGTACTCTGCTACCACCTCACCTCTGCACTCTGTACCCTGCACCTACCTCACCTCTTTACTCTGTATTCTGCACCTACCTCACCTTTGCACTCTGTACCCTGCACCTACCTCACCTCTGTTCTCTGTACCCTGCACCTTCCTCACCTCTGCACTCTGTACCCTGCACCTACCTCACCTCTGTACTCTGTACCCTTCACCTACCTCACCTCTGTACTCTGCTCCCTCCTCACCTCTGCACTCTGTACCCTGCACCTACCTCACCTCTGTACTCTGTACCCTGCACCTGCCTCACCTCTGTACTCTGTAACCTTCACCTACCTCACCTCTGTACTCTGCTCCCACCTCACCTCTGCACTCTGTACCCTGCACCTACCTCACCTCTGTACTCTGTACCCTGCACCTACCTCACCTCTGTACTCTGCTCCCACCTCACCTCTGTACCCTGCACCTACCTCACCTCTGCACTCTGTACCCTGCACCTACCTCACCTCTGTACTCTGCTCCCACCTCACCTCTGTACCCTGCACCTACCTCACCTCTGTACTCTGTACCCCGCACCTACCTCACCTCTGTACTCTGCTCCCACCTCACCTCTGCACTCTGTACCCTGCACCTACCTCACCTCTGTACTCTGTACCCTGCACCTACCTCACCTCTGTTCTCTGCTACCACCTCACCTCTGCACTCTGTACCCTGCACCTACCTCACCTCTGTACTCTGTACCCTGCACCTACCTCACCTCTGTACTCTATACCCTGCACCTACCTCATCTTTGCACTCTGTACCCCGCACCTACCTCACCTCTGTACTCTGCTCCCACCTCACCTCTGCACTCTGTACCCTTCACCTACCTCACCTCTGTACTCTGTACCCTTCACCTACCTCACCTCTGTACTCTGCTCCCTCCTCACCTCTGCACTCTGTACCCTGCACCTACCTCACCTCTGTACTCTGTACCCTGCACCTACCTCACCTCTGTACTCTGTAACCTTCACCTACCTCACCTCTGTACTCTGTTCCCACCTCACCTCTGCACTCTGTACCCTGCACCTACCTCACCTCTGTACTCTGTACCCTGCACCTACCTCACCTCTGTACTTTGTACCCTGTACCTACCTCACCTCTGTACTCTGCTCCCACCTCACCTCTGTACTCTGTTCCCTGCACCCACCTCACCTCTGTACCCTGCACCTACCTCACCTCTGCACTCTGTACCCTGCAGCTACCTCACCTTTGTACTCTGCTACCACCTCACCTCTGCACTCTGTACCCTGCACCTACCTCACCTCTTTACTCTGTATCCTGCACCTACCTCACCTCTGTACTCTGTACCCTGCACCTACCTCACCTTTGCACTCTGTACCCTGCACCTACCTCACCTCTGTTCTCTGTACCCTGCACCTTCCTCACCTCTGCACTCTGTACCCTGCACCTACCTCACCTCTGTACTCTGTACCCTTCACCTACCTCACCTCTGTACTCTGCTCCCACCTCACCTCTGCACTCTGTACCCTGCACCTACCTCACCTCTGTACTCTGTACCCTGCACCTACCTCACCTCTGTACTCTGCTCCCACCTCACCTCTGTACCCTGCACCTACCTCACCTCTGCACTCTGTACCCTGCACCTACCTCACCTCTGTACTCTGCTCCCACCTCACCTCTGTACCCTGCACCTACCTCACCTCTGTACTCTGTACCCCGCACCTACCTCACCTCTGTACTCTGCTCCCACCTCACCTCTGCACTCTGTACCCTGCACCTACCTCACCTCTGTACTCTGTACCCTGCACCTACCTCACCTCTGTACTCTATACCCTGCACCTACCTCATCTTTGCACTCTGTACCCCGCACCTATCTCACCTCTGTACTCTGCTCCCACCTCACCTCTGCACTCTGTACCCTTCACCTACCTCACCTCTGTACTCTGTACCCTTCACCTACCTCACCTCTGTACTCTGCTCCCTCCTCACCTCTGCACTCTGTACCCTGCACCTACCTCACCTCTGTACTCTGTACCCTGCACCTACCTCACCTCTGTACTCTGTAACCTTCACCTACCTCACCTCTGTACTCTGTTCCCACCTCACCTCTGCACTCTGTACCCTGCACCTACCTCACCTCTGTACTCTGTACCCTGCACCTACCTCACCTCTGTACTTTGTACCCTGTACCTACCTCACCTCTGTACTCTGCTCCCACCTCACCTCTGCACTCTGTACTCTGCACCTACCTCACCTCTGCACTCTGCTCCCACCTCACCTCTGCACTCTGTACCCTGCACCTACCTCACCTCTGTACTCAGTACCCTGCACCTACCTCACCTCTGTACTCTGCTTCCACCTCACCTCTGTACTCTGTACCCTGCACCCACCTCACCTCTGTACCCTGCACCTACCTCACCTCTGTACTCTGCTCCCACCTCACCTCTGCACTCTGTACCCTGCACCTAACTAACCTCTGTACTCTGCTCCCACCTCACCTGTGTACCCTGCACCTACCTCACCTCTGTACTCTGTTACCACCTCACCTCTGCACTCTGTACCCTGCACCTACCTCACCTCTGTACTCTGTACCCTGTACCTACCTCATCTCTTTACTCTGTACCCTGCACCTAACTCACCTCTGTACTCTGGTCCCACCTCACCTCTGCACTCTGTACCCTGCACCTACCTCACCTCTGTACTCTGCTCTCACCTCACCTCTGTACCCTGCACCTACCTCACCTCTGCACTCTGTACCCTGCACCTACCTCACCTTTGCACTCTGTACCCTGCACCTACCTCACTTCTGTACTCTGTACCTACCTTACCTCTATACTCTGCTCCCACCTCACCTCTGCACTCCGTATCCTGCACCTACCTCACCTCTGTAGTCTTTACCCTGCACCTACCTCACCTCTGCACTCTGTACCCTACACCTACCTCACCTCTGCACTCTGTACCCTACACCTACCTCACCTCTGCACTCTGTACCTACCTCACCTCTATACTCTGCTCCCACCTCACCTCTGCACTCTGTACCCGGCACCTACCTCACCTCTGTACTCTGTACCCTGCACCCTGCACCTACCTCACCTCTGTACTCTGCTCCCACCTTACCTCTCTACTCTGTACCCTGCACCCACCTCATCTCTGTACCCTGCACCTACCTCACCTCTGCACTCTGTACCCTTCACCTACCTCACCTCTGTACTCTGCTCCCACCTCACCTCTGCACTCTGTACCCTGCACCTACCTCACCTCTGTACTCTGTACCCTGCACCTACCTCACCTCTGTACTCTATACCCTGCACCTACCTCATCTTTGCACTCTGTACCCTGCACCTACCTCACCTCTGTACTCTGTACCCTGCACCTACCTCACCTCTGCACTCTGTACCCTGCACCTACCTCCCCTCTGTACTCTGTACCCTTCACCTACTTCACCTCTGTACTCTGCTCCCACCTCACCTCTGCACTCTGTGCCCTGCACCTACCTCACCTCTGTACTCTGTAGCTATCTTACCTCTGTAATCTGTACCCCGCACCTACCTCACCTCTGTACTCTGCTCCCACCTCACCTCTGCACTCTGTACCCTTCACCTACCTCACCTCTGTACTCTGTACCCTTCACCTACCTCACCTCTGTACTCTGCTCCCTCCTCACCTCTGCACACTGTACCCTGCACCTACCTCACCTCTGTACTCTGTACCCTGCACCTACCTCACCTCTGTACTCTGTACCCTTCACCTACCTCACCTCTGTACTCTGTTCCCACCTCACCTCTGCACTCTGTACCCTGCACCTACCTCACCTCTGTACTCTGTAAACTGCACCTACCCCACCTCTGTACTTTGTACCCTGTACCTACCTCACCTCTGTACTCTGCTCCCACCTCACCTCTGCACTCTGTACCCTGCACCTACCTCACCTCTGTACTCTGCTCCCACCTCACCTCTGCACTCTGTACCCTGCACCTACCTCACCTCTGCACTCTGCTCCCACCTCACCTCTGTACTCTGTACCCTGCACCACACTCACCTCTGTACTCTGTACCCTGCACCTACCTCACCTCTGTACCCTGCACCTACCTCACCTCTGCACTCTGTGTCCTACACCTACCTCACCTCTGTACTCTGCTCCCACCTCACCTCTGTACCCTGCACCTACCTCACCTCTGCACTCTGTACCCTGCACCTACCTCACCTCTGCACTCTGTAACCTGCACCTACCTCACCTCTGTACTCTGCTCCCACCTCACCTCTGTACACTGTACCCTGCACCTACCTCACCTCTGTACTCTGCTCCCACCTCACCTCTGTACACTGTACCCTGCACCTACCTCACCTCTGTACTTTGCACCCACCTCACCTCTGTACTCTGTACCCCACCCACCTCACCTCTGTACTCTGTACCCTGCACCTACCTCACCTCTGTACTCTGTACCCTGCACCTACCTCACCTCTGTACTCTGCTCCCACCTCACCTCTGTACCCTGCACCTACCTCACCTCTGTACCCTGCACCTACCTCACCTCTGTACTCTGCTCCCACCTCACCTCTGTACCCTGCACCTACCTCACCTCTGCACTCTGTACCCTGCACCTACCTCACCTCTGCACTCTGTACCCTGCACCCACCTCACCTCTGCACTCTGTACCCTGCACCTACCTCACCTCTGTACTCTGTACCCTGCACCTACCTCACCTCTGTACTCTGGTCCCACCTGACCTCTGTACCCTGCACCTACCTCACCTCTACACTCTGTACCCTGCACCTACCTCACCTCTGTACTCTGCTCCCATCTCACCTCTGTTCTCTGTACACTGCACCTACCTCACCTCTGTACTCTGCTCCCACCTCACCTCTGCACTCCGTATCCTGCACCTACCTCACCTCTGTAGTCTTTACCCTGCACCTACCTCACCTCTGCACTCTGTACCCTACACCTACCTCACCTCTGCACTCTGTACCCTGCACCTACCTCACCTCTGCACTCTGTACCTACCTCACCTCTGTACTCTGCTCCCACCTCAACTCTGCACTCTGTACCCTGCACCTACCTCACCTCTGTACTCTGCTCCCACCTTTCCTCTGTACTCTGTTCCCTGCACCCACCTCACCTCTGTACCCTGCACCTACCTCACCTCTGCACTCTGTACCCTGAAGCTACCTCACCTTTGTACTCTGCTACCACCTCACCTCTGCACTCTGTACCCTGCACCTACCTCACCTCTTTACTCTGTATCCTGCACCTACCTCACCTCTGTACTCTGTACCCTGTCCCTACCTCACCTTTGCACTCTGTACCCTGCACCTACCTCACCTCTGTTCTCTGTACCCTGCACCTTCCTCACCTCTGCACTCTGTACCCTGCACCTACCTCACCTCTGTACTCTGTACCCTTCACCTACCTCACCTCTGTACTCTGCTCCCACCTCACCTCTTCACTCTGTACCCTGCACCTACCTCACCTCTGTACTCTGTACCCTGCACCTACCTCACCTCTGTACTCTGCTCCCACCTCACCTCTGTACCCTGCACCTACCTCACCTCTGCACTCTGTACCCTGCACCTACCTTACCTCTGTACTCTGCTCCCACCTCACCTCTGTACCCTGCACCTACCTCACCTCTGTACTCTGTACCCCGCACCTACCTCACCTCTGTACTCTGCTCCCACCTCACCTCTGCACTCTGTACCCTGCACCTACCTCACCTCTGTACTCTGTACCCTTCACCTACCTCACCTCTGTACTCTGCTCCCTCCGTACCTCTGCACTCTGTACCCTACACCTACCTCACCTCTGTACTCTGTACCCTGCACCTACCTCACCTCTGTACTCTGTACCCTTCACCTACCTCACCTCTGTACTCTGCTCCCACCTCACCTCTGCACTCTGTACTCTGCACCTACCTCACCTCTGTACTCTGTACCCTGCACCTACCTCACCTCTGTACTTTGTACCCTGTACCTAACTCACCTCTGTACTCTGCTCCCACCTCACCTCTGCACTCTGTACCCTGCACCTACCTCACCTCTGCACTCTGTACCCTGCACCTACCTCACCTCTGCACTCTGTACCCTGCACCTACCTCATCTCTGTACTCTGCTCCCACTTCACCTCTGTACCCTGCACCTACCTCACCTCTGCACTTTGTACCCTGCACCTACCTCACCTCTGCACTCTGTACCCTGCACCTACCTCATCTCTGCAATCTATACCCTGCACCTACTTCACCTCTGCACTCTGTACCCTGCACCCACCTCACCTCTGCACTCTGTACCCTGCACCTACCTCACCTCTGTACTCTGTACCCTGCACCTACCTCACCTTTGTACTCTGATCCCACCTCACCTCTGTACCCTGCACCTACCTCACCTCTGTACTCTGTACCTACCTCACCTCTATACTCTGCTCCCACCTCACCTCTGCACTCTGTATCCTGCACCTACCTCACCTCTGTAGTCTTTACCCTGCACCTACCTCACCTCTGCACTCTGTACCCTACACCTACCTCACCTCTGCACTCTGTACCCTGCACCTACCTCACCTCTGTACTCTGTACCCTGCACCTACCTCACCTCTGTACTCTGGTCCCACCTCACCTCTGTACCCTGCACTTACCTCACCTCTACACTCTGTACCCTGCACCTACCTCACCTCTGTACTCTGCTCCCATCTCACCTCTGTTCTCTGTACACTGCACCTACCTCACCTCTGTACTCTGCTCCCACCTCACCTCTGCACTCCGTATCCTGCACCTACCTCACCTCTGTAGTCTTTACCCTGAACCTACCTCACCTCTGCACTCTGTACCCTACACCTACCTCACCTCTGCACTCTGTACCCTGCACCTACCTCACCTCTGCACTCTGTACCTACCTCACCTCTGTACTCTGCTCCCACCTCAACTCTGCACTCTGTACCCTGCACCTACCTCACCTCTGTACTCTGCTCCCACCTTTCCTCTGTACTCTGTTCCCTGCACCCACCTCACCTCTGTACCCTGCACCTACCTCACCTCTGCACTCTGTACCCTGAAGCTACCTCACCTTTGTACTCTGCTACCACCTCACCTCTGCACTCTGTACCCTGCACCTACCTCACCTCTTTACTCTGTATCCTGCACCTACCTCACCTCTGTACTCTGTACCCTGCACCTACCTCACCTTTGCACTCTGTACCCTGCACCTACCTCACCTCTGTTCTCTGTACCCTGCACCTTCCTCACCTCTGCACTCTGTACCCTGCACCTACCTCACCTCTGTACTCTGTACCCTTCACCTACCTCACCTCTGTACTCAGCTCCCACCTCACCTCTTCACTCTGTACCCTGCACCTACCTCACCTCTGCACTCTGTACCCTGCACCTACCTCATCTCTGTACTCTGCTCCCACTTCACCTCTGTACCCTGCACCTACCTCACCTCTGCACTTTGTACCCTGCACCTACCTCACCTCTGCACTCTGTACCCTGCACCTACCTCATCTCTGCAATCTATACCCTGCACCTACCTCACCTCTGCACTCTGTACCCTGCACCCACCTCACCTCTGCACTCTGTACCCTGCACCTACCTCACCTCTGTACTCTGTACCCTGCACCTACCTCACCTTTGTACTCTGATCCCACCTCACCTCTGTACCCTGCACCTACCTCACCTCTGTACTCTGTACCTACCTCACCTCTATACTCTGCTCCCACCTCACCTCTGCACTCTGTATCCTGCACCTACCTCACCTCTGTAGTCTTTACCCTGCACCTACCTCACCTCTGCACTCTGTACCCTACACCTACCTCACCTCTGCACTCTGTACCCTGCACCTACCTCACCTCTGCACTCTGTACCTACCTCACCTCTGTACTCTGCTCCCACCTCACCTCTGCACTCTGTACCCTGCACCTACCTCACCTCTGTACTCTGTACCCTGCACCTGCCTCACCTCTGTACTCTGCTCCCACCTTACCTCTGTACTCTGTACCCTGCACACACCTCATCTCTGTACCCTGCACCTTCCTCACCTCTGCACTCTTTACCCTTCACCTACCTCACCTCTGTACTCTGCTACCACCTCACCTCTGCACTCTGTACCCTGCACCTACCTCACCTCTGTACTCTGTACCCTGCACCTACCTCACCTCTGAACTCTATAGCCTGCACCTACCTCACCTTTGCACTCTGTACCCTGCACCTACCTCACCTCTGTACTCTGTACCCTGCACCTACCTCACCTCTGCACTCTGTACCCTGCACCTACCTCACCTCTGTACTCTGCTCCCACCTCACCTCTGCACTCTGTACCCTGCACCTACCTCACCTCTGTACTCTGTACCCTGCACCTACCTCACCTCTGTACTCTGTACCCCGCACCTACCTCACCTCTGTACTCTGCTCCCACCTCACCTCTGCACTCTGTACCCTTCACCTACCTCACCTCTGTACTCTGTACCCTTCACCTACCTCACCTCTGTACTCTGCTCCCTCCTCACCTCTGCACTCTGTACCCTGCACCTACCTCACCTCTGTACTCTGTACCCTGCACCTACCTCATCTCTGTATTCTGTACCTACCTCACCTCTATACTCTGCTCCCACCTCGCCTCTGCACTCCGTATCCTGCACCTACCTCACCTCTGTAGTCTTTACCCTGCACCTACCTCACCTCTGTACTCTGCTCCCACCTTACCTCTGTACTCTGTACCCTGCACCCACCTCATCTCTGAAACCTGCACCTACCTCACCTCTGCACTCTGTACCCTTCACCTACCTCACCTCTGTACTCTGCTCCCACCTCACCTCTGCACTCTGTACCCTGCACCTACCTCACGTCTGTACTCTGTACCCCGCACCTACCTCACCTCTGTACTCTGCTCCCACCTCACCTCTGCACTCTGTACCCTTCACCTACCTCACCTCTGTACTCTGTACCCTTCACCTACCTCACCTCTGTACTCTGCTCCCTCCTCACCTCTGCACTCTGTACCCTGCACCTACCTCTCCTCTGTACTCTGTACCCTGCACCTACCTCATCTCTGTACTCTGTACCCTTCACCTACCTCACCTCTGTACTCTGTTCCCACCTCACCTCTGCACTCTGTACCCTGCACCTACCTCACCTCTGTACTCTGTACCCTGCACCTACCTCACCTCTGTACTTTGTACCCTGTACCTACCTCACCTCTGTACTCTGCTCCCACCTCACCTCTGCACTCTGTACCCTGCACCTACCTCACCTCTGCACTCTGCTCCCACCTCACCTCTGCACTCTGTACCCTGCACCTACCTCACCTCTGTACTCTGTACCCTGCACCTACCTCACCTCTGTACTCTGCTTCCACCTCACCTCTGTACTCTGTACCCTGCACCCACCTCACCTCTGCACTCTGCTCCCACCTCACCTCTGCACTCTGTACCCTGCACCTACCTCACCTCTGTACTCTGTACCCTGCACCTACCTCATCTCTGTACTCTGCTTCCACCTCACCTCTGTACTCTGTACCCTGCACCCACCTCACCTCTGTACCCTGCACCTACCTCACCTCTGTACTCTGCTCCCACCTCACCTCTGCACTCTGTACCCTGCACCTACCTCACCTCTGTACTCTGCTCCCACCTCACCTCTGCACTCCGTACCCTGCACCTACCTCACCTCTGTACTCTGTACCCTGCACCTACCTCACCTCTGTACTTTGTACCCTGTACCTACCTCACCTCTGTACTCTGCTCCCACCTCACCTCTGCACTCTGTACCCTGCACCTACCTCACCTCTGTACTCTGCTCCTACCTCACCTCTGCACTCTGTACTCTGCACCTACCTCACCTCTGCAATCTGCTCCCACCTCACCTCTGCACTCTGTACCCTGCACCTACCTCACCTCTGTACTCTGTACCCTGCACCTACCTCACCTCTGTACTCTGCTTCCACCTCACCTCTGTACTCTGTACCCTGCACCCACCTCACCTCTGTACCCTGCACCTACCTCACCTCTGTACTCTGCTCCCACCTCACCTCTGCACTCTGTACCCTGCACCTACCTAACCTCTGTACTCTGCTCCCACCTCACCTCTGCACTCTGTACCCTGCACCTACCTCACCTCTGTACTCTGTTACCACCTCACCTCTGCACTCTGTACCCTGCACCTACCTCACCTCTGTACTCTGTACCCTGCACCTACCTCATCTCTTTACTCTGTACCCTGCACCTAACTCACCTCTGTACTCTGGTCCCACCTCACCTCTGTACCCTGCACCTACCTCACCTCTGCACTCTGTACCCTGCACCTACCTCACCTCTGTACTCTGCTCTCACCTCACCTCTGTACCCTGCACCTACCTCACCTCTGCACTCTGTACCCTGCACCTACCTCACCTTTGCACTCTGTACCCTGCACCTACCTCACCTCTGTACTCTGTACCTACCTTACCTCTATACTCTGCTCCCACCTCACCTCTGCACTCCGTATCCTGCACCTACCTCACCTCTGTAGTCTTTACCCTGCACCTACCTCACCTCTGCACTCTGTACCCTACACCTACCTCACCTCTGCACTCTGTACCCTACACCTACCTCACCTCTGCACTCTGTACCTACCTCACCTCTATACTCTGCTCCCACCTCACCTCTGCACTCTGTACCTGGCACCTACCTCACCTCTGTACTCTGTACCCTGCACCCTGCACCTACCTCACCTCTGTACTCTGCTCCCACCTTACCTCTCTACTCTGTACCCTGCACCCACCTCATCTCTGTACCCTGCACCTACCTCACCTCTGCACTCTGTACCCTTCACCTACCTCACCTCTGTACTCTGCTCCCACCTCACCTCTGCACTCTGTACCCTGCACCTACCTCACCTCTGTACTCTGTACCCTGCACCTACCTCACCTCTGTACTCTATACCCTGCACCTACCTCATCTTTGCACTCTGTACCCTGCACCTACCTCACCTCTGTACTCTGTACCCTGCACCTACCTCACCTCTGCACTCTGTACCCTGCACCTACCTCCCCTCTGTACTCTGTACCCTTCACCTACTTCACCTCTGTACTCTGCTCCCACCTCACCTCTGCACTCTGTACCCTGCACCTACCTCACCTCTGTACTCTGTAGCTATCTCACCTCTGTAATCTGTACCCCGCACCTACCTCACCTCTGTACTCTGCTCCCACCTCACCTCTGCACTCTGTACCCTTCACCTACCTCACCTCTGTACTCTGTACCCTTCACCTACCTCACCTCTGTACTCTGCTCCCTCCTCACCTCTGCACTCTGTACCCTGCACCTACCTCA
Organism: Pelophylax lessonae; assembly: GCF_965119305.1. Lineage (NCBI taxonomy): Eukaryota > Metazoa > Chordata > Amphibia > Anura > Ranidae > Pelophylax > Pelophylax lessonae. Next base: position 119,893,747 of record NC_138775.1, read on the forward strand.
CCTCTGTACTCTGTACCCTGCACCTACCTCACCTCTGTACTCTGTACCCTTCACCTACCTCACCTCTGTACTCTGTTCCCACCTCACCTCTGCACTCTGTACCCTGCACCTACCTCACCTCTGTACTCTGTAAACTGCACCTACCCCACCTCTGTACTTTGTACCCTGTACCTACCTCACCTCTGTACTCTGCTCCCACCTCACCTCTGCACTCTGTACCCTGCACCTACCTCACCTCTGTACTCTGCTCCCACCTCACCTCTGCACTCTGTACCCTGCACCTACCTCACCTCTGCACTCTGCTCCCACCTCACCTCTGTACTCTGTACCCTGCACCTAACTCACCTCTGTACTCTGTACCCTGCACCTACCTCACCTCTGTACCCTGCACCTACCTCACCTCTGCACTCTGTATCCTACACCTACCTCACCTCTGTACTCTGCTCCCACCTCACCTCTGTACCCTGCACCTACCTCACCTCTGCACTCTGTACCCTGCACCTACCTCACCTCTGCACTCTGTACCCTGCACCTACCTCACCTCTGTACTCTGCTCCCACCTCACCTCTGTACACTGTACCCTGCACCTACCTCACCTCTGTACTCTGCTCCCACCTCACCTCTGTACACTGTACCCTGCACCTACCTCACCTCTGTACTTTGCACCCACCTCACCTCTGTACTCTGTACCCCACCCACCTCACCTCTGTACTCTGTACCCTGCACCTACCTCACCTCTGTACTCTGTACCCTGCACCTACCTCACCTCTGTACTCTGCTCCCACCTCACCTCTGTACCCTGCACCTACCTCACCTCTGTACCCTGCACCTACCTCACCTCTGTACTCTGCTCCCACCTCACCTCTGTACCCTGCACCTACCTCACCTCTGCACTCTGTACCCTGCACCTACCTCACCTCTGCACTCTGTACCCTGCACCCACCTCACCTCTGCACTCTGTACCCTGCACCTACCTCACCTCTGTACTCTGTACCCTGCACCTACCTCACCTCTGTACTCTGGTCCCACCTCACCTCTGTACCCTGCACCTACCTCACCTCTACACTCTGTACCCTGCACCTACCTCACCTCTGTACTCTGCTCCCATCTCACCTCTGTACTCTGTACACTGCACCTACCTCACCTCTGTACTCTGCTCCCACCTCACCTCTGCACTCCGTATCCTGCACCTACCTCACCTCTGTAGTCTTTACCCTGCACCTACCTCACCTCTGCACTCTGTATCCTACACCTACCTCACCTCTGTACTCTGCTCCCACCTCACCTCTGTACCCTGCACCTACCTCACCTCTGCACTCTGTACCCTGCACCTACCTCACCTCTACACTCTGTACCCTGCACCTACCTCACCTCTGTACTCTGCTCCCACCTCACCTCTGTACACTGTACCCTGCACCTACCTCACCTCTGTACTCTGCTCCCACCTCAACTCTGTACACTGTACCCTGCACCTACCTCACCTCTGTACTTTGCACCCACCTCACCTCTGTACTCTGTACCCCACCCACCTCACCTCTGTACTCTGTACCCTGCACCTACCTCACCTCTGTACTCTGTACCCTGCACCTACCTCACCTCTGTACTCTGCTCCCACCTCACCTCTGTACCCTGCACCTACCTCACCTCTGTACCCTGCACCTACCTCACCTCTGTACTCTGCTCCCACCTCACCTCTGTACCCTGCACCTACCTCACCTCTGCACTCTGTACCCTGCACCTACCTCACCTCTGCACTCTGTACCCTGCACCCACCTCACCTCTGCACTCTGTACCCTGCACCTACCTCACCTCTGTACTCTGTACCCTGCACCTACCTCACCTCTGTACTCTGGTCCCACCTCACCTCTGTACCCTGCACCTACCTCACCTCTACACTCTGTACCCTGCACCTACCTCACCTCTGTACTCTGCTCCCATCTCACCTCTGTACTCTGTACACTGCACCTACCTCACCTCTGTACTCTGCTCCCACCTCACCTCTGCACTCCGTATCCTGCACCTACCTCACCTCTGTAGTCTTTACCCTGCACCTACCTCACCTCTGCACTCTGTACCCTACACCTACCTCACCTCTGCACTCTGTACCCTGCACCTACCTCACCTCTGCACTCTGTACCTACCTCACCTCTGTACTCTGCTCCCACCTCACCTCTGCACTCTGTACCCTGCACCTACCTCACCTCTGTACTCTGCTCCCACCTTTCCTCTGTACTCTGTTCCCTGCACCCACCTCACCTCTGTACCCTGCACCTACCTCACCTCTGCACTCTGTACCCTGAAGCTACCTCACCTTTGTACTCTGCTACCACCTCACCTCTGCACTCTGTACCCTGCACCTACCTCACCTCTTTACTCTGTATCCTGCACCTACCTCACCTCTGTACTCTGTACCCTGCACCTACCTCACCTTTGCACTCTGTACCCTGCACCTACCTCACCTCTGTTCTCTGTACCCTGCACCTTCCTCACCTCTGCACTCTGTACCCTGCACCTACCTCACCTCTGTACTCTGTACCCTTCACCTACCTCACCTCTGTACTCTGCTCCCACCTCACCTCTTCACTCTGTACCCTGCACCTACCTCACCTCTGTACTCTGTACCCTGAACCTACCTCACCTCTGTACTCTGCTCCCAACTCACCTCTGTACCCTGCACCTACCTCACCTCTGCACTCTGTACCCTGCACCTACCTCACCTCTGTACTCTGCTCCCACCTCACCTCTGTACCCTGCACCTACCTCACCTCTGTACTCTGTACCCCGCACCTACCTCACCTCTGTACTCTGCTCCCACCTCACCTCTGCACTCTGTACCCTGCACCTACCTCACCTCTGTACTCTGTACCCTTCACCTACCTCACCTCTGTACTCTGCTCCCTCCTTACCTCTGCACTCTGTACCCTACACCTACCTCACCTCTGTACTCTGTACCCTGCACCTACCTCACCTCTGTACTCTGTACCCTTCACCTACCTCACCTCTGTACTCTGCTCCCACCTCACCTCTGCACTCTGTACTCTGCACCTACCTCACCTCTGTACTCTGTACCCTGCACCTACCTCACCTCTGTACTTTGTACCCTGTACCTAACTCACCTCTGTACTCTGCTCCCACCTCACCTCTGCACTCTGTACCCTGCACCTACCTCACCTCTGCACTCTGTACCCTGCACCTACCTCACCTCTGCACTCTGTACCCTGCACCTACCTCATCTCTGTACTCTGCTCCCACTTCACCTCTGTACCCTGCACCTACCTCACCTCTGCACTTTGTACCCTGCACCTACCTCACCTCTGCACTCTGTACCCTGCACCTACCTCATCTCTGCAATCTATACCCTGCACCTACCTCACCTCTGCACTCTGTACCCTGCACCCACCTCACCTCTGCACTCTGTACCCTGCACCTACCTCACCTCTGTACTCTGTACCCTGCACCTACCTCACCTTTGTACTCTGGTCCCACCTCACCTCTGTACCCTGCACCTACCTCACCTCTGTACTCTGTACCTACCTCACCTCTATACTCTGCTCCCACCTCACCTCTGCACTCTGTATCCTGCACCTACCTCACCTCTTTAGTCTTTACCCTGCACCTACCTCACCTCTGCACTCTGTACCCTACACCTACCTCACCTCTGCACTCTGTACCCTGCACCTACCTCACCTCTGCACTCTGTACCTACCTCACCTCTGTACTCTGCTCCCACCTCACCTCTGCACTCTGTACCCTGCACCTACCTCACCTCTGTACTCTGTACCCTGCACCTGCCTCACCTCTGTACTCTGCTCCCACCTTACCTCTGTACTCTGTACCCTGCACCCACCTCATCTCTGTACCCTGCACCTACCTCACCTCTGCACTCTGTACCCTTCACCTACCTCACCTCTGTACTCTGCTACCACCTCACCTCTGCACTCTGTACCCTGCACCTACCTCACCCCTGTACTCTGTACCCTGCACCTACCTCACCTCTGAACTCTATACCCTGCACCTACCTCACCTTTGCACTCTGTACCCTGCACCTACCTCACCTCTGTACTCTGTACCCTGCACCTACCTCACCTCTGCACTCTGTACCCTGCACCTACCTCACCTCTGTACTCTGCTCCCACCTCACCTCTGCACTCTGTACCCTGCACCTACCTCACCTCTGTACTCTGTACCCTGCACCTACCTCACCTCTGTACTCTGTACCCCGCACCTACCTCACCTCTGTACTCTGCTCCCACCTCACCTCTGCACTCTGTACCCTTCACCTACCTCACCTCTGTACTCTGTACCCTTCACCTACCTCACCTCTGTACTCTGCTCCCTCCTCACCTCTGCACTCTGTACCCTGCACCTACCTCACCTCTGTACTCTGTACCCTGCACCTACCTCATCTCTGTACTCTGTACCTACCTCACCTCTATACTCTGCTCCCACCTCGCCTCTGCACTCCGTATCCTGCACCTACCTCACCTCTGTAGTCTTTACCCTGCACCTACCTCACCTCTGTACTCTGCTCCCACCTTACCTCTGTACTCTGTACCCTGCACCCACCTCATCTCTGAAACCTGCACCTACCTCACCTCTGCACTCTGTACCCTTCACCTACCTCACCTCTGTACTCTGCTCCCACCTCACCTCTGCACTCTGTACCCTGCACCTACCTCACCTCTGTACTCTGTACCCTGCACCTACCTCACCTCTGTACTCTGCTCCCACCTCACCTCTGTACCCTGCACCTACCTCACCTCTGTACTCTGTACCCCGCACCTACCTCACCTCTGTACTCTGCTCCCACCTCACCTCTGCACTCTGTACCCTGCACCTACCTCACCTCTGTACTCTGTACCCTTCACCTACCTCACCTCTGTACTCTGCTCCCTCCTTACCTCTGCACTCTGTACCCTACACCTACCTCACCTCTGTACTCTGTACCCTGCACCTACCTCACCTCTGTACTCTGTACCCTTCACCTACCTCACCTCTGTACTCTGCTCCCACCTCACCTCTGCACTCTGTACTCTGCACCTACCTCACCTCTGTACTCTGTACCCTGCACCTACCTCACCTCTGTACTTTGTACCCTGTACCTAACTCACCTCTGTACTCTGCTCCCACCTCACCTCTGCACTCTGTACCCTGCACCTACCTCACCTCTGCACTCTGTACCCTGCACCTACCTCACCTCTGCACTCTGTACCCTGCACCTACCTCATCTCTGTACTCTGCTCCCACTTCACCTCTGTACCCTGCACCTACCTCACCTCTGCACTTTGTACCCTGCACCTACCTCACCTCTGCACTCTGTACCCTGCACCTACCTCATCTCTGCAATCTATACCCTGCACCTACCTCACCTCTGCACTCTGTACCCTGCACCCACCTCACCTCTGCACTCTGTACCCTGCACCTACCTCACCTCTGTACTCTGTACCCTGCACCTACCTCACCTTTGTACTCTGGTCCCACCTCACCTCTGTACCCTGCACCTACCTCACCTCTGTACTCTGTACCTACCTCACCTCTATACTCTGCTCCCACCTCACCTCTGCACTCTGTATCCTGCACCTACCTCACCTCTGTAGTCTTTACCCTGCACCTACCTCACCTCTGCACTCTGTACCCTACACCTACCTCACCTCTGCACTCTGTACCCTGCACCTACCTCACCTCTGCACTCTGTACCTACCTCACCTCTGTACTCTGCTCCCACCTCACCTCTGCACTCTGTACCCTGCACCTACCTCACCGCTGTACTCTGTACCCTGCACCTGCCTCACCTCTGTACTCTGCTCCCACCTTACCTCTGTACTCTGTACCCTGCACCCACCTCATCTCTGTACCCTGCACCTACCTCACCTCTGCACTCTGTACCCTTCACCTACCTCACCTCTGTACTCTGCTACCACCTCACCTCTGCACTCTGTACCCTGCACCTACCTCACCTCTGTACTCTGTACCCTGCACCTACCTCACCTCTGTACTCTGCTCCCAACTCACCTCTGTACCCTGCACCTACCTCACCTCTGCACTCTGTACCCTGCACCTACCTCACCTCTGTACTCTGCTCCCACCTCACCTCTGTACCCTGCACCTACCTCACCTCTGTACTCTGTACCCCGCACCTACCTCACCTCTGTACTCTGCTCCCACCTCACCTCTGCACTCTGTACCCTGCACCTACCTCACCTCTGTACTCTGTACCCTGCACCTACCTCACCTCTGTACTCTGTACCCCGCACCTACCTCACCTCTGTACTCTGCTCCCACCTCACCTCTGCACTCTGTACCCTTCACCTACCTCACCTCTGTACTCTGTACCCTTCACCTACCTCACCTCTGTACTCTGCTCCCTCCTCACCTCTGCACTCTGTACCCTGCACCTACCTCACCTCTGTACTCTGTACCCTGCACCTACCTCATCTCTGTACTCTGTACCTACCTCACCTCTATACTCTGCTCCCACCTCGCCTCTGCACTCCGTATCCTGCACCTACCTCACCTCTGTAGTCTTTACCCTGCACCTACCTCACCTCTGTACTCTGCTCCCACCTTACCTCTGTACTCTGTACCCTGCACCTACCTCACCTCTGTACTCTGCTACCACCTCACCTCTGAACTCCGTACCCTGCACCTACCTCACCTCTGTACTCTGTACCCTGCACCTACCTCACCTCTGTACACTGTACCCTGCACCTACCTCACCTTTGCACTCTGTACCCTGCACCTACCTCACCTCTGTACTCTGTACCCTGCACCTACCTCACCTCTGCACTCTTTACCCTGCACCTACCTCACCTCTGTACTCTGTACCCTTCACCTACCTCACCTCTGTACTCTGCTCCCACCTCACCTCTGCACTCTGTACCCTGCACCTACCTCACCTCTGTTCTCTGTACCCTGCACCTACCTCACCTCTGTACTCTGTACCCCGCACCTACCTCACCTCTGTACTCTGCTCCCACCTCACCTCTGCACTCTGTACCCTTCACCTACCTCACCTCTGTACTCTGCTCCCACCTCACCTACCTCACCTCTGTACTCTGCTCACTCCTCACCTCTGCACTCTGTACCCTGCACCTACCTCACCTCTGTACTCTGTACCCTGCACCTACCTCACCTCTGTACTCTGTACCCTTCACCTACCTCACCTCTGTACTCTGTTCCCACCTCACCTCTGCACTCTGTACCCTGCACCTACCTCTCCTCTGTACTCTGTACCCTGCACCTACCTCACCTCTGTACTTTGTACCCTGTACCTACCTCACCTCTGTACTCTGCTCCCACCTCACCTCTGCACTCTGTACCCTGCACCTACCTCACCTCTGTACTCTGCTCCCACCTCACCTCTGCACTCTGTACCCTGCACCTACCTCACCTCTGCACTCTGCTCCCACCTCACCTCTGCACTCTGTACCCTGCACCTACCTCACCTCTGTACTCTGTACCCTGCACCTACCTCACCTCTGTACTCTGCTTCCACCTCACCTCTGTACTCTGTACCCTGCACCCACCTCACCTCTGTACCCTGCACCTACCTCACCTCTGTACTCTGCTCCCACCTCACCTCTGCACTCTGTACCCTGCACCTACCTCACCTCTGTACTCTGCTCCCACCTCACCTCTGCACTCTGTACCCTGCACCTACCTCACCTTTGTACTCTGCTACCACCTCACCTCTGCACTCTGTACCCTGCACCTACCTCACCTCTGTACTCTGTACCCTGCACCTACCTCACCTTTGCACTCTGTACCCTGAACCTACCTCACCTCTTTACTGTGTACCCTGCACCTAACTCACCTCTGTACTCTGGTCCCACCTCACCTCTGTACCCTGCACCTACCTCACCTCTGCACTCTGTACCCTGCAGCTACCTCACCTCTGTACTCTGCTCTCACCTCTGTACCCTGCACCTACCTCACCTCTGCCCTCTGTACCCTGCACCTACCTCACCTCTGCACTCTGTACCCTGCACCTACCTCCCCTCTGTACTCTGCTCCCATCTCACCTCTGTACCCTGCACCTACCTCACCTCTGTACTCTGCTCCCACCTCACCTCTGTACCCTGCACCTACCTCACCTCTGCACTCTGTACCCTGCACCTACCTCACCTCTGTACTCTGCTCCCACCTCACCTCTGTACCCTGCACCTACCTCACCTCTGTACTCTGCTCCCACCTCACCTCTGTACCCTGCACCTACCTCACCTATGCACTCTGTACCCTGCACCTACCTCACCTCTGTACTCTGCTCCCACCTCAACTCTGTACACTGTACCCTGCACCTACCTCACCTCTGTACTCTGTACCCTGCACCTACCTCACCTCTGTACTCTGCTCCCACCTCACCTCTGTACCCTGCACCCACCTCACCTCTGTGCCCTGCACCTACCTCAACTCTGTACTCTGTACCCTGCACCTACCTCACCTCTGTACTCTGCTCCCGCCTCACCTCTGTACCCTGCACCTACCTCACCTCTGCACTCTGTACCCTGCACCTACCTCACCTCTGTACTCTGCTCCCACCTCACCTCTGTACCCTGCACCTACCTCACCTCTGCACTCTGTATTCTGCACCTACCTCACCTCTGCACTCTGTACCCGGCACCTACCTCACCTCTGCACTCTGTACCCTGCACCCACCTCACCTCTGCACTCTGTACCCTGCACCTACCTTACCTCTGTACTCTGTACCCTGCACCTACCTCACCTCTGTACTCTGGTCCCACCTCACCTCTGTACCCTGCACCTACCTCACCTCTGCACTCTGTACCCTGCACCTACCTCACCTCTGTACTCTGCTCTCACCTCACCTCTGTACCCTGCACCTACCTCAGCTCTGCACTCTGTACCCTGCACCTACCTCACCTCTGTACTCTGCTCTCACCTCTGTACCCTGCACCTACCTCACCTCTGCACTCTGTACCCTGCACCTACCTCACCTCTGTACTCTGCTCCCATCTCACCTCTGTATTCTGTACCCTGCACCTACCTCACCTCTGTACTCTGCTCCCATCTCACCTCTGTACTCTGTACCCTGCACCTACCTCACCTCTGTACTCTGCTCCCACCTTACCTCTGCACATCTGTACACTGCACCTACCTACCAACTCGGTCGGGCGGTGCGCCCGTGTAAAAGGGGCCTAAAGTGGTGTATGACCTGCTGGTAATACAGGGGTCTTACAGTTTATCACCTGAAGTGGATCCGGTTTTCTGGCACCCTCCCTCTTTCATTGGACCCTACCTGTTTCTAGGGACTTTTGGGCCTTACTGCTATATTCATTTGATGTGTGATAGACATGTTTTTTTTTTTTTTGCGCTGCACTTTATTTTTTCATTTTTGTATCTTTTCTAGTAATGTTCCTAGCTTAGTGTTCAGCTTGCAATTCTTATTTATTTTATCACTTTCTATGCGCTGATTGTTTATTTGCCTTTATTACAGCCACCTGTATGGTGTTGAATCCGCTGTAATTGTAATTCATCTTTGTTACAACATAGAAGCGTCACTTCTCCCTGTGCTGCGTCTTCATCATGCACAGACATTAGTGCTCGGGCAAACACACTTAGGGCTTGGGTGAACACACTTAGACCAAAACCTCTGGCATTGCGCTCATAATCCCTTCCCCTTCTGGCCAATTTCTAAAATGGCGAATGTAAATAAGAGAAGAAAAGTTGACAGTGAGGGCCGACGTTACCAAGAAAGGTGGAAAGTGGAATATTTCTTCACTGAAATACGAATCACTGCGTTTGTCTGATATGCCAAGAGACAGTGGCTGTTTATAAGGAATTTAATGTCAAGAGACACTACCAGTCGAGACATAGCACATATGACAAGCTAACAGGGCGTGACCGCGCTGAAAAGTGTAAGTAACTTGAAGCTGTTTTAATATCGCAACAGCGATTTTTCACAAGAGCCCGTGAGTCAAATGAAAATGCCACAAGGGCAAACTATTAGGTGGCAACGTTAATTGCTAAAAATGGCAAATCTTTTCTTGAGAGTGCATTTATCAAAGAATGCATTATGAAAATGGTTGAGAATATCTGTCCTGAGAAGAAGCAAGAATTTGCCAACATTTGCCTGGCTCGTAACACTATAGCACGGAGAATTGAAGATATTTCATCGGATATTAAGAGACAGTTGACATCCAAAGGAGTGGATTTTGACTTCTTTTGAATAGCCTGTGATGAAAGCACGGACCTATCTGACACAGCTCAGTTGCTGATTTTCATGAGAGGGGTAGACGATGAAATGAATGTGACTGAAGAGCTACTTGACCTCCAGAGCCTAAAGCCCCCTACACACGTACCGATCGTTGGCCGTAAATATTCGGCCGACGACCGATCGGCCGATTGTAGGTTTGTTAGTATGATGCTTCCGACAGCCGACAGCGCATTTTCGGCCGAACAGAATCTGCAGGCATTAAAATTTTTGTTGGCCAACACCAGAACGGCTGATTGTTCGCCAGTCAGTACAGAATTCGGCCGACAATCAGCAGATTTGCAAGACTGGGCATGCTCACAGAAGAAAAAACACACGGAAAGTTAACCATCACATGACATCACTTCTGCAGTCGGCTGTTGTTGGCCGACAAAATTCGTGTGCAGTCTTTTGCACTTTTCAGCGGACAGGACAGCCCTGGACAAAAGACGGCCGATCGTTCGGCCGATGATTAGTACGTGTGTACGGGGCTTTACAGGCCAAACAAGAGGAACAGATTTATTTGTTCCTGTTAGTTCTGCCATAGATGACATGAAACTGCCTTGGAACAAAGTTACTGGGATTACTACTGATGGGGCACCTGCCATGGCTGGTGAACAAAGTGGATTATCAACCCTAATCTGTAACAAAGTGATGGAAGAAGGAGGCAAAGCTATTAAACTCCATTGTATCATTCATCAACAAGTTCTCTGTGCCAAACATCTCAAATATGATCATGTTATGAAACCGGTGCTAAAGACTATTAATTTTATTCACTCTAAAGCCCTGTGCCACCGCCAGTTTAAACAGTATAAGATCAAAGAAAGAGGTGTGGGACTTTTTGCGAGATCAAATGGACATGAAAATTTATTGATTACATATAATATACATAATACTATGAAAGCATTGTTAATACCCACACACAGAATTAAACAATCAAACGATTAAACAATACATATTGCATCAATATAAGCATCAACATTTTAATGGATCACACTGGATCACTCAATACATTTCTAGGAATACAATAGAATAAACAAATCTGTGTGTGTCAACGATCTTGCATAGTATCATAATTCATAATGAAATTCATGATAAAATTGAGGTAGATTTGTAGGCTCTACGCGTTTCATGGACCTCCGTCCACTCATCAGGAGCTTGAATAAAATTTAGGAATCTAAAAAAATATAAATTGTAATATTATATATTGAAAAGGGATAACGATTGGGGGTACAGAGTAAAAGAAATATAGTGGAAAAACACTACCTTGAGCAGTGTCATAAATCCACGAACGATCCAATAATGGAAGGGGAGACCAGAGCTGATCCCGAAATGCCCCACCTGGGGCTGAGGCATGAAACCATTCAACACACAGGGGCAACAGAGAGGAAAGGGCCAAGGATCAAAGTGATATGGTATTTAGAAGGCATCAATCCAAGAAATATTAATTATTAAAGGGCACCCTTCGGGGCCAAAAAGGTTTCTGAAAAACATATATAAATTTGCATAAACATTTTATATATAAAAAATTTATATTTTTTTAGATTCCTAAATTTTATTCAAGCTCCTGATGAGTGGACGGAGGTCCATGAAACGCGTCGAGCCTACAAATCTACCTCAATTTTATCATGAATTTCATTATGAATTATGATACTATGCAAGATCGTTGACACACACAGATTTGGTTATTCTATTGTATTCCTAGAAATGTATCCAGTGATCCAGTGTGATCCATTAAAATGTTGATGCTTATATTGATGCAATATGTATTGTTTAATCGTTTGATTGTTTAATTCTGTGTGTGGGTATTAACAATGCTTTCATAGTATTATGTATATTATATGTAATCAATACATTTTCATGTCCATTTGATCTCGCAAAAAGTCCCACACCTCTTTCTTTGTTCTTATACCCTTTAAGGGATGGAGACAATTGGACATATGATGTGGCAAAACATACACATCTATTTTTCTGCATATTTGTATGGAAGACACCCGCTTTTCCATGTTTTGCCACATTCAAGGTAGATTATTTTCATTCAGTTGTATTATTTCCTTATTATTAAATAACATTCTTTTCCTATTCAATGGGTTTTTTTATATTTCATACATATATTTTTCCTATTTGAACTTTTTTGTATTCATCCAATATGGAGTGAGGTCGATCCGAGCTGTCCCTGTTTCCCTATCCAGGGCTGCGATGGCTGGCTAATCGTCTCCCCCTCTGGCTTGCCTCTGTCGTTACGGCATCCAGGCTGTGGGCGGAGCTTGATCCCTCGCATCGGCGCCATGCCTGTTATGCTTGGTGCGTGACGCCCTTCCGGCATCACGGCACCATGGCAACTTCTCCATCCGACGTCAGTTGTGGTCTGTTCCTACTGACGTCCGGCCCCAATCGAACCGGATGTGGGAGGTTCTTTGACCCTACATATACTGACGCTCAGCATGGCGTTGGCATGTATTCATTCTGACACCTGGCCATGCACGGTTTGGACTGGATCAACACTTGCTTTCATCTGTTACCTTCATTTGAACCTGGTATCTTTGGAACTCTGGCTTTTACCTTTCTATTCACTTAATATGCACTTCCATTTATCTTTACTCTTTTTGCACTAGTCTCGGCTATGCTATGGTTACCATCTTGTTTATCTACCCACCATTCCTGTGTTCCAATCTGCTATCCCCTACAGATATTAAGGGGGTCCTTTCTCTCTCGCTCACCCATTATAGTTTCTTTAGCATATTTGAGGATTCCCCTTGGGGTGGGACTTTGAAGGTCACTCGAAAAATATACAAAAAATTGTATTGAATATATATTGGTTTTATTACAAAAATAGTAAAAAGTAAACATACACAAATGACATTGAAAACTAGTAAAATTATTGGCAAAACTGATATTGGTATGAAGGTGTACAAATCACTCAACCAATTATTCCAAGCAAGATCCGACGTTTCAAGGTGAGAACCTCTTCTTCAGGGATTTTTTGGGAATAATTTTATCTGTAAGTATTGAAGGAATATATCAAAGCAAACAAGCAGTTGTTGATAATATAGAATATAATAACAAAATATTAATATGAACATGTTTTTTTGAGTATAGGCATACACTCATTATAGAACAACATTGTAAGTAAAAAAATCGTTGTATACACTTACATGGTTGAAGGACGCATGAACACCACAATTGTTTTGCCATAGATTAAAAACATGGAACATTAGCAACACCCACAGAGATCATCGTCAGCCTTGTCTATGAAAGGAAGGTTTGGTACTTGGAGTAGGTCCAAGAAGGGATATAGCATATGATAGTAGAGAGTGTGCAGACCAGAGGGGGCCCAAATTGCTCCAGCTGGAGTCCAAATTGGCCCAACCAAGGGGGCGGGGGTCAGTCACAGTAATGCTGTAAATAGCAAGGAAATACAATGAATAAAAAATAAAAAATAAAAATAAAATACAAAAGTGTTTGTTTTATCTGGGTGCAATGTACAGAGAGTACAATGACGCGACAAAACCAAAAATATGCACGTATATACAAATACTACATACAGTGGGTACGGAAAGTATTCAGACCCCCTTAAATTTTTCACTCTTTGTTATATTGCAGCCATTTGCTAAAATCATTTAGGTTCATTCTTCTTCCTCATGAATGTACACATAGCACCCCATACTGACAGAAAAACACAGAATTGTTGACATTGTTGCAGATTTATTAAAAAAGAAAAACTGAAATATCACATGTTCCTAAGTATTCAGACCCTTTGCTGTGACACTCATATATTTAACTCAGGTGCTTTCCATTTCTTCTGATCATCCTTGAGATGGTTCTACACCTTCATTTGAGTCCAGCTGTGTTTGATTATACTGATTGGACTTGATTAGGAAAGCCACACACCTGTCTATATAAGACCTTCCAGATCACAATGCATGTCAGAGCAAATGAGAATCATGAGGTCAAAGGAACTGCCTGAAGAGCTCAGAGACAGAATTGTGGCAAGGCACAGATCTGGCCAAGGTTACAAAATGATTTCTGCTGCACTTAAGGTTCCTAAGAGCACAGTGGCCTCCATAATCCTCAAATGGAAGACGTTTGGGAGGACCAGAACCCTTCCTAGAGCTGGCCGTCCGGCCAAACTGAGCTATCGGGGGAGAAGAGCCTTGGTGAGAGAGGTAAAGAAGAACCCAAAGATCACTGTGGCTGAGCTCCAGAGATGCAGTCAGGAGATGGGAGAAAGTTGTAGAAAGTCAACCATCACTGCAGCCCTCCACCAGTCGGGGCTTTATGGCAGAGTGGCCCGACGGAAGCCTCTCCTCAGTGTAAGACACATGAAAGCCCGCATGGAGTTTGCTAAAAAACACCTGAAGGACTCCAAGATGGTGAGAAATAAGATTCTCTGGTCTGATGAGACCAAAATAGAACTTTTTGGCCTTAATTCTAAGCGGTATGTGTGGAGAAAACCAGGCACTGCTCATCACCTGTCCAATACAGTCCCAACAGTGAAGCATGGTGGTGGCAGCATCATGCTGTGGGGGTGTTTTTCAGCTGCAGGGACAGGACGACTGGTTGCAATCGAGGGAAAGATGAATGCGGCCAAGTACAGGGATATCCTGGACAAAAACCTTCTCCAGAGTGCTATGGACCTCAGACTGGGCCGAAGGTTTACCTTCCAACAAGACAATGACCCTAAGCACACAGCTAAAATAACGAAGGAGTGGCTTCACAACAACTCCGTGACTGTTCTTGAATGGCCCAGCCAGAGCCCTGACTTAAACCCAATTGAGCATCTCTGGAGAGACCTAAAAATGGCTGTCCACCAACGTTTACCATCCAACCTGACAGAACTGGAGAGGATCTGCAAGGAGGAATGGCAGAAGATCCCCAAATCCAGGTGTGAAAGACTTGTTGCATCTTTCCCAAAAAGACTCCTGGCTGTATTAGATCAAAAGGGGGCTTCTACTAAATACTGAGCAAAGGGTCTGAATACTTAGGACCATGTGATATTTCAGTTTTTCTTTTTTAATAAATCTGCAACAATGTCAACAATTCTGTGTTTTTCTGTCAGTATGGGGTGCTATGTGTACATTCATGAGGAAGAAGAATGAACCTAAATGATTTTAGCAAATGGCTGCAATATAACAAAGAGTGAAAAATTTAAGGGGGTCTGAATACTTTCCGTACCCACTGTATATATAAGGCAATAGCCTGATAGATGTGCGTCTAATGAATGCACATGTAGCATCTTACTAGGATCAGGCATGGTTGATAACACTGCTACAAAAAAAGGAGCTAGTGCATAGAGTAAATTGGAGCCTATGCTCTAGCAATTTTATGACTATGAGGGATAGCCAGTGAAACTGGATATGTAAAGATGAAAATATAGTCATGACATAGGCTAAATGTGCATATTTATATATGAGGAAAGGTAGGTAAATCCCTTTAAAATAATGAGAACTGACCTTAAGACAGCAGACTCCAAGGCAAACTTCCTCCCAGCAGTGGATGTACACAGTACTCCATGCTGGGAGTGGTGCCTATATAGGAGCGCAGTCCGATGAGAGCAATCAAGCTGATTGCATCTCCGCCCCCTGGTGGCCCTGGGCTCCCTGAGCGGCGCTCGCCAGACCCGCCCATAACCACGCCCCGATGACCACAGGAAGTGCGTCACCGGAACGAAAGGCCAGAGGCGTAGCCGGCGGGCGTCTCCCACCGGCACGGGATGTGACGTCGCCGAAGCGCACGAATTCGTGCAGCGGCGTGTCCCGGAAGTGGAGAGGACATCCGGAGATGTCAGCAGGGAAGGTCCCCACCGCCAGGAATCTCTGGGTCCTGTATAACAGACCCGGACCCCGTGCCGGGTTGGAGCAAAGGGTCCCCGAGGATGCACGAACATATCTATATGAAAAAATGTCAATCAAACAGATGCATGTACTATGTATAATACATGCAAGTATTGGAAACAAAGATGCCTACATGTTGTCACCATAATAACACCAACTATTATGATCTTGGGCTATTTTGTGCTATAGTGGTGCCATTTGGCCACTTGTTGATAGGTAGCCATGCATACATTCAGCTACTCTAGTGACCAAAAAGGATATATATAACACATATAAGTATCAAGGCTGAATCAAAGAGGCTGTAGGTGGTGTCAGTTCCATGTCCTTTTACAAAATATTTCAAATAATAAATCCATTGCATTGCATAGACAGAAAAGTGTGGGTAGTCAGGTGAATATACAGAGTATCCAGGCAGCTTGGTAGGGAGAGCGTACTGTGTGAGGAACTCTGGGAGGAGGAAGATGTCATCTCTCCATACCTCCAGAGGCAAACCCCTCCAAAAAGGGTCTAAACAACACCATATCGTTGAGGCCTGGGGGTTCCGTTGCCCTTAGAAGATGGATCCATCTCAGCTCCATTTGGAGGAGGCGCTTATTCCAAACGCCTCCTCTGGGGCTGGGATGGATCCGGTCAAGGGCCAAAAACTTAATCTTGGGGAATTTGCCCCCATGTGCACTGGACACATGGCGGCCCAAAGGCAAATCGGGGTCACGTTTACGCATACTTCTGATATGCTTGTACATGCGTTTCCAAAATTCTAATTTAGTTTTACCAACATAAAAACAATTACATTCGCAAATCAAAAGGTATACGATGCCGATAGTCCTACAATTCACAAAGTGCTTGGCCTTAAATCTCTGGCCATTGGGGAGGATAGGATTCTGCATGGTATGCATGTAACTACAGTAGTGGCATGCCCCACATGAAAAAGTACCTTTGTACTTGCATGGATCGAAGGTAGACTGGCTTTTTAGTTCACTACGCACTAGTTTGTCCTTCAAAGCTGGTGCCCGTTTGTATGTAATTGATGGTTTATGAGGTATGTGTGGGCTTAGAACTGGATCTAAGGCTAAAATATGCCAATATTTTTCAATAATTTTCCTTAAGTCCTGATGTTGCTGAGAGAAAGTGGTAATGATGCTCTGGGTATTGTCATTTTCACGGACTCTAGGGACAAGAAGTGAGTCTCTGTCACTTAACAATGCCTTCTTGTATGCAGATTTTAGCAACTTGCGAGAGTAGCCTCTCGCAAGCAATCTATCCCTCAACCCAGTGGCTGCTGTTTTAAAAGTATCTACGTTGGTACAATTACGACGTAGACGCAGATATTGGCTCGTCGGAATTGAGCGAATAAGCGGTTGAGGGTGAAAGCTCGTGGCGTGGAGGATGGTGTTCCCAGCAGTGGGCTTACGAAAAAGTCCACTGCGGAGAACACCATCCCCATCACAGAAGACCTCAACGTCCAAAAAAGTTATCCTAGTGGCATCGGCATGCATCGTGAATTTTAGATTAAATTCATTGCGATTTAGTCTCTCCATGCATCTGTTAAGCAGCTCTCTAGGTCCATCCCAAATCACAAAAACATCATCAATATATCGCATCCATGTGCGGATGCAGTCAGTGTATATCGTGAGATCTTCATCTGCCAAAAATGAGGATCTCATTGATCGCGTTGATCTTCCCTTGCTATTAGCAAGTGTTGATCAAGCACCCAATGAATCTCCATGCCCTCATCCTATTGTGAAGAAAAAATCCGACAAATGCCCCCCGATACAGAACTCAAATATAAACGCCTTTTTGAAAATGGTTTCCAATGACGTGGATAAGTTAAGAATTAAGTCTTCACATGCATCTAACATTACGTTCCAACAACGTCAAGCTATAAACTCCCTTGCTAAAAACCAATCAATTATAATTAAGCCATCGGATAAAGGGGGCAACATCGTACTAATGGACGATGTACAGTACATCCACATGTGTCAAAAAATATTATGAAACCGTGAATGGTATAGACCTATTACCAATGATATCATAACCAAATACAATACTGCATTCTATAAGTTAGTAGACACAGCTTATTTGCATAACGTTATCACCAAAGACACTTGGGAGTACATTCGCCCATCTTTTCCGGTGGTTCCAACTTTCTATGCCCTCCCCAAGGTCCACAAGGACCTTGGGGACCCCCCAGGGAGGCCCATCATCTCTGGGTGCGGGTCTATTACAGACAGCGCAAGCAAAGTCCTTGATAAATTTTTGAAACCTTCTGTTGTTAAACTTCCATCTCACATACGTGACACTATACATTTTCTACAAAAGATCAGTGATCTCACCCTACCTCCTGGGTGTCTTCTGGTGGCGATCGATGTTGAGGCATTGTACAGCTCGATCCCCCACTCTAGGGGGGTCGCAGCTGTACGCCACACGATCGCCACCAGTATGGGCCTGGACGCATATGGGGAGTTTATGCTGTCTATGTTGGAATTCATCTTAACACACAACGTGTTTTCATTTCAGGGCTCCCACTTCCTCCAGGTACAAGGCGTAGCGATGGGCACATGTTGTGCCCCATCCTACGCCAATTTGTACCTGGGGGAGTGGGAGAAAACAATTTTGGCAGATGAAGATCTCACGATATACACTGACTGCATCCGCACATGGATGCGATATATTGATGATGTTTTTGTGATTTGGGATGGACCTAGAGAGCTGCTTAACAGATGCATGGAGAGACTAAATCGCAATGAATTTAATCTAAAATTCACGATGCATGCCGATGCCACTAGGATAACTTTTTTGGACGTTGAGGTCTTCTGTGATGGGGATGGTGTTCTCCGCAGTGGACTTTTTCGTAAGCCCACTGCTGGGAACACCATCCTCCACGCCACGAGCTTTCACCCTCAACCGCTTATTCGCTCAATTCCGACGAGCCAATATCTGCGTCTACGTCGTAATTGTACCAACGTAGATACTTTTAAAACAGCAGCCACTGGGTTGAGGGATAGATTGCTTGCGAGAGGCTACTCTCGCAAGTTGCTAAAATCTGCATACAAGAAGGCATTGTTAAGTGACAGAGACTCACTTCTTGTCCCTAGAGTCCGTGAAAATGACAATACCCTGAGGATCATTACCACTTTCTCTCAGCAACATCAGGACTTAAGGAAAATTATTGAAAAATATTGGCATATTTTAGCCTTAGATCCAGTTCTAAGCCCACACATACCTCATAAACCATCAATTACATACAAACGGGCACCAGCTTTGAAGGACAAACTGGTGCGTAGTGAACTAAAAAGCCAGTCTACCTTCGATCCATGCAAGTACAAAGGTACTTTTTCATGTGGGGCATGCCACTACTGTAGTTACATGCATACCATGCAGAATCCTATCCTCCCCAATGGCCAGAGATTTAAGGCCGAGCACTTTGTGAATTGTAGGACTGTCGGCATCGTATACCTTTTGATTTGCGAATGTAATTGTTTTTATGTTGGTAAAACTAAATTAGAATTTTGGAAACGCATGTACAAGCATATCAGAAGTATGCGTAAACGTGACCCCGATTTGCCTTTGGGCCGCCATGTGTCCAGTGCACATGGGGGCAAATTCCCCAAGATTAAGTTTTTGGCCCTTGACCGGATCCATCCCAGCCCCAGAGGAGGCGATTGGAATAAGCGCCTCCTCCAAATGGAGCTGAGATGGATCCATCTTCTAAGGGCAACGGAGCCCCCAGGCCTCAACGATATGGTGTCTTTTAGACCCTTTTTGGAGGGGTTTGCCTCTGGAGGTATGGAGAGATGACATCTTCCTCCTCCCAGAGTTCCTCACACAGTACGCTCTCCCTACCAAGCTGCCTGGATACTCTGTATATTCACCTGACTACCCACACTTTTCTGTCTATGCAATGCAATGGATTTATTATTTGAAATATTTTGTAAAAGGACATGGAACTGACACCACCTACAGCCTCTTTGATTCAGCCTTGATACTTATATGTGTTATATATATCCTTTTTGGTCACTAGAGTAGCTGAATGTATGCATGGCTACCTATCAACAAGTGGCCAAATGGCACCACTATAGCACAAAATAGCCCAAGATCATAATAGTTGGTGTTATTATTGTGACAACATGTAGGCATCTTTGTTTCCAATACTTGCATGTATTATACATAGTACATGCATCTGTTTGATTGACATTTTTTCATATAGATATGTTCGTGCATCCTCGGGGACCCTTTGCTCCAACCCGGCACGGGGTCCGGGTCTGTTATACAGGACCCAGAGATTCCTGGCGGTGGGGACCTTCCCTGCTGACATCTCCGGATGTCCTCTCCACTTCCGGGACACGCCGCTGCACGCATTCGTGCGCTTCGGCGACGTCACATCCCGTGCCGGTGGGAGACGCCCGCCGGCTACGCCTCTGGCCTTTCGTTCCGGTGACGCACTTCCTGTGGTCATCGGGGCGTGGTTATGGGCGGGTCTGGCGAGCGCCGCTCAGGGAGCCCAGGGCCACCAGGGGGCGGAGATGCAATCAGCTTGATTGCTCTCATCGGACTGCGCTCCTATATAGGCACCACTCCCAGCATGGAGTACTGTGTACATCCACTGCTGGGAGGAAGTTTGCCTTGGAGTCTGCTGTCTTAAGGTCAGTTCTCATTATTTTAAAGGGATTTACCTACCTTTCCTCATATATAAATATGCACATTTAGCCTATGTCATGACTATATTTTCATCTTTACATATCCAGTTTCACTGGCTATCCCTCATAGTCATAAAATTGCTAGAGCATAGGCTCCAATTTACTCTATGCACTAGCTCCTTTTTTTGTAGCAGTGTTATCAACCATGCCTGATCCTAGTAAGATGCTACATGTGCATTCATTAGACGCACATCTATCAGGCTATTGCCTTATATATATGTAGTATTTGTATATACGTGCATATTTTTGGTTTTGTCGCGTCATTGTACTCTCTGTACATTGCACCCAGATAAAACAAACACTTTTGTATTTTATTTTTATTTTTTATTTTTTATTCATTGTATTTCCTTGCTATTTACAGCATTACTGTGACTGACCCCCGCCCCCTTGGTTGGGCCAATTTGGACTCCAGCTGGAGCAATTTGGGCCCCCTCTGGTCTGCACACTCTCTACTATCATATGCTATATCCCTTCTTGGACCTACTCCAAGTACCAAACCTTCCTTTCATAGACAAGGCTGACGATGATCTCTGTGGGTGTTGCTAATGTTCCATGTTTTTAATCTATGGCAAAACAATTGTGATGTTCATGCGTCCTTCAACCATGTAAGTGTATACAACGATTTTTTTACTTACAATGTTGTTCTATAATGAGTGTATGCCTATACTCAAAAAAACATGTTCATATTAATATTTTGTTATTATATTCTATATTATCAACAACTGCTTGTTTGCTTTGATATATTCCTTCAATACTTACAGATAAAATTATTCCCAAAAAATCCCTGAAGAAGAGGTTCTCACCTTGAAACGTCGGATCTTGCTTGGAATAATTGGTTGAGTGATTTGTACACCTTCATACCAATATCAGTTTTGCCAATAATTTTACTAGTTTTCAATGTCATTTGTGTATGTTTACTTTTTACTATTTTTGTAATAAAACCAATATATATTCAATACAATTTTTTGTATATTTTTCGAGTGACCTTCAAAGTCCCACCCCAAGGGGAATCCTCAAATATGCTTCTCATATCGGGATGTGGCACTCATATTTAGGAACACAGTGAGAGCACACCCCCATATTATAGTTTCTTTATGCACTTTTCAACATAATAATTTTCCATTTTCTCCTTGGACAATCCATCTTGGTGTTTCTCCCTTGGTGTTTCCTTTGGGTTTATTTGGTCGTATTTATCCTTTTAACATCAGTTTTTATTATTATTTATCAAATGTTCCTATAGCATGTTTATGCAAATTTATATATGTTTTTCAGAAACCTTTTTGGCCCCGAAGGGTGACCTTTAATAATTAATATTTCTTGGATTGATGCCTTCTAAATACCATATCACTTTGATCCTTGGCCCTTTCCTCTCTGTTGCCCCTGTGTGTTGAATGGTTTCATGCCTCAGCCCCAGGTGGGGCATTTCGGGATCAGCTCTGGTCTCCCCTTCCATTATTGGATCGTTCGTGGATTTATGACACTGCTCAAGGTAGTGTTTTTCCACTATATTTTTTTACCCTTACCCCCAATCATTATCCCTTTCAATATATAATATTACAATTTATATTTTTTTAGATTCCTAAATTTTATTCAAGCTCCTGATGAGTGGACGGAGGTCCATGAAACGCGTCGAGCCTACAAATCTACCTCCATTTTATCATGAATTTCATTATGAATTATGATACTATGCAAGATCGTTGACACACACAGATTTGGTTATTCTATTGTATTCCTAGAAATGTATCCAGTGATCCAGTGTGATCCATTAAAATGTTGATGCTTATATTGATGCAATATTTATTGTTTAATCATTTGATTGTTTAATTCTGTGTGTGGGTATTAACAATGCTTTCATAGTATTATGTATTTTATATGTAATGAATACATTTTCATGTCCATTTGATCTCGCAAAAAGTCCCACACCTCTTTCTTTGTTCTTATACCCTTTAAGGGATGGAGACAATTGGACATCTGATGTGGCAAAACATACACATCTATTTTTCTGCCAGTTTAAACAGTTTCTTTTGGACATCCAGGCTGAATACGACGATGTTTTATATCACAACGATGTAAGATGGCTCAGTCGGGGGTCTGCACTACAGCATTTCTACTCTCTCAGGAAGGAAATTGGAGAATTCTTGGAAACAAAGGGACATCCGATGCAAGAACTATCTGATCCTATTTGTCTGGCTGATTTGGGGTTTCTAGTTGACACAACAAAGCATCTGAATGTGCTGAACACAAGTCTTCAGGGGAAAGATGCAGCGGTGAACCAGCTCTATTCACACCTCAAAGCCTTTGGAACAAAGCTGCAACTTTTCATAAGGCAGTTGTCACAAACACAGCCCATTACCATACATTTGTCAGCGTTGCAGGAAATAATGAAAAGTTTTCCACAGGACAATATCAGTGCGCTAACGAGCAGGTATGCAGCAGATATCGCATCTCTGGCTGGGGAGTTTAATAGGCGCTTTCAGGATTTTGAAGCTATTGAAAAGGAGATCAGCCTTTTCTCCTCTCCATTCTCTGTTGACCCCAATGATGCAGCTGATCTGGAGCTCATTGAGCTGCATTGCGACAGCGAGTTACACAGTCATCACCAACAGCTCTCTCTTGTGAACTTTTACCGTCAACTGGATAAGAGCCGGTTTCCAGAGATTCGAACATTTGCTAAGAAAATGCTGAGCTTGTTTGGTTCAACATATTTGTGTGAGAAGACATTCTCTGCCATGAACTTTAACAAGAACCACGGGAGGACAAGACTAAGTGACTCTCACCTGACTCTCACCTGCGTGACATTTTGCGTATCAAAACCACTGCCTTTGAAACAGACCTAGCCTATGTGCTGCAGTCCAGATCTCAGTTTCACCCTTCACATTAGTGCAGGCCATTTTTTTCTCAATAGAGATGAATACATGATAAAAAAAATCTTAGTTAATGTTAGTTGTGTTCCTGACATATATTTCAGCATCCTGTGTTGTTTTTTTTCATCTGGCCTTCAGATATGAAAGGCAGAGTGATTTTACTACTGTTTAGAATTGTCATTCAAATCGTTTGCAATAAAGTTTGCATAAAATAGTTTATTTGTATTTAATTTTAAATGTCAGGCAAAATGGTCGGCCCTCACCCATGTTCACTTCATCAAGTCTGGCCCTCTTTGAAAAAAGTTTGGAAACCACTGAAATATGCCCTTCCCCTTTAAAGCATCCCTACCCTCTCTTCCCTGCTTGTGCTTTTTCTCCACAGCTTATTCCCTTCTTAAACTGGTATGCATAAAGCAGTCATATTTAAGTTAGAAATCTTTGGTTTATCCTCAAAAGTAGTTGGTTTTAAAAATTGGAAGTATTCAGTCTCGCTCTTCTAGGGCTAAATACTAATCCTGCAATACTAAAAAGCCTCTCGCAGGCTGCTGATGCTGGAAGGGGTGTGTTTAACTTAATAGACAACTTGCACACAGCTGAAAAATACTTGAGCAAGTCCATGTTATCTACTGAACATGACAAGTACGCATCTAGCTGTTTGGCACTGTCTTGTGCCTTCGAACCCTGCATGCCAGAAAAGAAGTAGTCTTCATCAGATGAGCTGGACCTGTTGACCTCACTGGACTACAACGAGGGGTCTTCAATGCTTCGTTTGATATAGTCTACTGCTAAAATATAAGTGTGTTATAAACAATAATAGTAGTTTCAACCCATCATGACAGTAACCACAGATTTGACATGATGACTAGTGATGGACGAACATCGGCAATGGCGGTTCGCGAACGCCAGCCGCAAATTTTCTCAAAAGTCTGCGAACCGCGAGTTCGCGGCTGGCAACATTGACTTTAATGGGAGGCGAACTTTAAAAACCTTTAGGCCATATTTGCAGCCACAAAATACATACTAGCTGTGCACAAATAGTCCCAGCCCATGGACAATGTCATAACAGAAGTATTGCAATTGAAAAAGTTGCCCTAAATTTTTTTTTTTACAGCAAAAAATATATATATATTTTTTTATAAATCAGCCAGAACTGACAGCAGCCGGTAAATACATGTCTAATACATATAGGGTCCATTCACACATCTGTAAAATGGGTTCCGCATCCATTCCACAATTTGGCGGAACCTTTACAGACCCATTGTTTTTCATTTCCAGTCTGAAAAATTAGGCATTCACAGGATAAAGAAGTAAGTGTCGGCCATAAAAGGCCCCAAATTCCAGGCCCCAAAAATTAGCCCACAGGCGTTTACCTGACAGCTAAGAACGTAGTATTCTGTGGCCGAAGGTACATTAGGCATTCACATGATACAGAAGTAAGTGTCGGCCATAAAAGGCCCCAAAAATTAGCCCACATGGGTTTAACTGACAGCAAAGAACTTTGTTTTTGATGGCTAGAGGTACAGTAGGCGTTCACAGGATACATAAGTAAGTGTCGGCCTGTATGGGCTCCAAAAATTAGCTCACATGGTTTGAACTGACAGCAAAGAACTTTGTTTTTGATGGCTAGAGGCGTTCACAGTATACAGAAGTAGGTGTCGGCCTGTATAGGCTCCAAAAATTAGCTCACATGGTTTGAACTGACAGCAAAGAACTTTGTTTTTGATGGCTGGAGGTACAGTAGGCGTTCACAGGATACATAAGTGTCGACCTGTATAGGCTCCAAAAATTAGCTCACATGGTTTGAACTGACAGCAAAGAACTCTGTTTTTGATGGCTAGAGGTACAGTAGGCGTTCACAGGATACATAAGTAGGTGTCGGCCTGTATAGGCTCCAAAAATTAGCTCACATGGTTTGAACTGACAGCAAAGAACTTCGTTTTTGATGGCTAGAGGTACAGTAGGAGTTCACAGGATACATATGTAGGTGTCGGCCTGTATAGGCTCCAAAAATTAGCTCACATGGTTTGAACTGTCAGCAAAGAACTTTGTTTTTGATGGCTAGAGGTACAGTAGGCATTCACAGGATACATAAGTAGGTGTCGGCCTGTATAGGCTCCAAAATTAGCTCACATGGTTTGAACTGACAGCAAAGAACTTCATTTTTGATGGCTAGAGGTACAGTAGGCTTTCACAGTATACATAAGTAGGTGTCGTCCTGTACAGCCTCCAAAAATTAGCTCACATGGTTTGAACTGACAGCAAAGAACTTCGTTTTTGATGGCTAGAGGTACAGTAGGCGTTCACAGGATACATAAGTAAGTGTCGGCCTGTATAGGCTCCAAAAATTAGCTCACATGGTTTGAACTGACAGCAAAGAACTTAGTATTTGGTGGCTGGAGGTAAATTAGGCATTCACAGAAAAAATAATTGTCGGCCCTGAAAGGCCCCAAAAATTTGCCAATGCAATGGACATGAAATGCCTTTTTATGCCGCTGTATGTAGCGAAGCCACATAAGTAGGTGATATCCTGTATACAAGGCCTGGAAGTGCTGCATTCTGACTGCCCTCTGTTATTGTGGTAACATTTCTGCCATTTTGTGTTTGTACCGGGGGTCTAAGTACGTTGCCACCCAGTACTGGTTCTTGGCCTTTATACGTTTTATACGGGAGTCCCCCTTAAAACACTGCAACATGTAGGCCCCCATTCCCACTAAACTGGAAGCGGTATAGTGGCCTGCTTCCAGCTCATCATCCAGGATAATGTCTTCCTCGTTCTCCCCCCATACACGGATAACACCAGGGATCCCAGAAAGGTTTAAAGCATGCTCTTCTTGCTCCTCCTCATCCCCAGCACCATCCTCCTCCTCTGACTCCTCTTCAGATTCCTGCTGTTGATTTGTCTCAGATGGAGTAGCACCCCCTGGGAATTCATCCAACATTGCGACTTCCTGATCTTCCTGCTCCTGCTCCTCGACGGCTTGATCAATGACACAACGCAATGCATGCTCCAGAAAGAAGGCGTAAGGTATGATGTCACTTATGGCACCCTGGCCGTGACTGACCAGTTTGGTGATCTCATCGAATGGCCGCAAAAGTCTGCATTCATCCCGCATGAGCAGCCACTGGCGAGGTGAAAAAAACCCAAGCTCCCCACAACCTGTCCTGCCCCTGAGTTCGAACAGGTAGTCGTTAACTTCACGTTTCTGCTGGAGCAGCCTATTGAGCTTATGCAACGTTGAGTTCCATCGTGTCGGGCAGTCACAAATAAGACGCCTGAGGGGCAGGTTGTGTTGCCGCTGAATCTCAGCAAGGTGAGCCATGGCTGTATAAGATCTTTGGAGATGGCCCGAGATTTTCCTGGCCTGCCCCAAGACGTCCTGGACCCCAGGGTATTTGCCAACGAATCGCTGCACCACCAAGTTCAGGACCATGCATGGCACGTGTGTTATTTTGCCCTGTTTCAGCACGCTCAGCAGATTGGCACTGTTGTCACACACCACTTTACCAACTGTCAAATTGAGCAGTGTCAGTCACTGATCTGCCTGTGAACGCAAAGCTTAAAGGAGTGCAGGAACATTGTTGCTCTTGGCTTCCAGGCACAACAGACACAGCACAGCATGGCAACGTCTCACCTGGCATGTGGAATAGGTTCTGGGGATCTTGGGTGGCGCAGGAGAAGAAACGGTAGCAGCGGAAGAGGAGGAGTCAGCCGAGGAGGAGAGGGAGGATGGAGTAGGAGGAGAAGATCAGGCAGGCCTGCTTGCAATCCGTGGCAGTACAACTAAATCAACACAGGTGCCACGGGTTACATGCTTAACGGCCGTCAGAAGGTTCACCCAGTGGGCAGTAAAAGTGATATACCTTCCCTGCCCGTGTTTGCTAGACCATGTGTCTGTGGTCAGGTGTATCTTGGCACCAACACTGTGTGCCAGAGATATATTCACTTACCGCTTAACATGGTCATACAGCTCTGGAATGCCCTTTTTCCTGCCTGGGACCTTCCATTGTGGTGTTCCAATGGCCACAAATTTACGAAAGGCCTCCGAGTCCACTAGTTGATATGGCAGTAGTTGGCGGGATATTAGTTCCGACAAGCCAGCAGTCAAACGTTGGGCAAGATCCAGCCAGGGCTGGCCTTAGGTGTTCAGGCGCCCTGTGCGAGCTAATCCTGTGGCGCCCCCCCCCCCCCGCATTTTCTTGCACATTTTTTATGATCACTAATAACTTAGCCCCCCTTACATCAGAGACCCCATACACAGAGCCCCCTTTACATCAGAGACCCCCACACAGAGCCCCCTTTACATCAGAGAACCCCCACACAAAGCCCCCCTTAATTTAGAGGCCCCCTACATCAGAGAGCCCCCCCACACAGAGCCCCCCCTCACTTCAGAGACCCCTCCACACAAAGCCCCCCTCACATCAGAGACCCCACACACACATCAGAGACCCCCACACAAAGCCCCCTAAGATCAGAGACCCCCCCACACATCAGAGACCCCCCCACACAAAGCCCCCACACTCAGAGCCCCCTTCCATCATAGACCCCACACACAAAGCCCCCTTACATCAGAGACCCCCCACACAAAGCCCCGCTCACATCAGAGACCCCCTACACACACAAAGTCCCCCTCACATCAGAGACCCCCCACACAGAGCCCCCCTCACATCAGAGACCCCCACACACACACAAAGTCCCCCTCACATCAGAGACCCCCCACACAAAGCCCCCCTACACACACAAAGCCACCCTCACATCAGAGACCCCCCACACAAAGCCCCCCTCATATCAGAGACCCCACACACAGAGCCCCCTTACATCAGAGACCCCCCATACAAAGCCCCCCTTACATCAGAGACTCCCATACAAAGCCCCCTTACATCAGAGACCCCCCACACAAAGCCCCCCCTCAGATCAGAGACCCCACACACAGAGCCCCCCCTCACATAGGAGACCCCACACACAAAGCCCCCTTACATCACAGACCCCCCACACAGAGCCCCCCACATCAGAGAGCCCCCCTTACATCATCAGACCCCCCACATCAGACCCCCCCGTGGAGCCCCCCACATCACAGACCACCCACACAAAGCCCCCCTTACATCACAGACCCCCCACACAAAGCCCCCTTACATCAGAGCCCCCCCCCCCACACAGAGCCCCCCACATCACAGACCCCCCCACAAAGCCCCCTTACATCAGAGCCCCCCCAATCAGAGAGCCCCCCTTACATCACAGACCCCCCACACAAAGCCCCCCTTACATCAGACCCCCTCCATAGAGCCCCCCACATCAGAGAGCCCCCCCTTACATCACAGACCCCCCTTACATCAGACCCCCCATGGAGCCCCCCACATCAGAGAGCCCCTCCTTACATCACAGACCCCCCCTCACACAGAGCTCCCCACAAAAAGCCCCCCCTTACATTTTTTAAAAGAGAGAGTCCTCACTTACCTTGATACCTTTCGATCTCTGCAGTTTTTTTTGTTGCTTTAAACTTCCCGCCCACACATCCCCGGGAGTGTGGGCGGGGCGGGAGGAGGAGAAGGGGCGGGGTGAGGAGGAGCTGACGATCTCTCCTCTGGCGTCAGTGCAGGGAGGGAGGAGAGATCGTCAGCGTGGCAGCATCTGAGCGGAGGCTGAGCTGTGTGTAATACACACAGCTCGCCTCACTGCATGTACGGGTGACCGAGGCACAGCCGCACAGCGGGAAATAAGCAGCGGCCGCAGCCTGTGTTAACCCTGTCCAGGCCACGGTCGCCGCTCACCTCCTGCTGTGCGGCCTCAATCACTTGATCTGCGAGCTGTGATGGCCGCACGGAGCACTTGTTGCCCATGGCGCCCTGTGCGGCCGCACGGCTCGCACACCCCAAAGGCCGGCCCTGGATCCAGCATCATCATTTTTTTCCGCTCCAACATTTGGACCACAGAAGCCTGCCTTTTCCAGAACAACGTGACGACGGCATCATGGAAGGTGGAGTGGAGGGCAAATGTGAGGAGAGAGGAGAAGGAGAAGGGGCTGGACGGTGAGAGCATGGAGTGTGGCTTTGTGGGTTCTGATGGTGTTGCTCATACTGGGCACGGTGATGGGAGTTCAGGTGCCTTCTCAATGCGGTGGTCCCTAGGTGAGTGTTGGGCTTACCGCGACTTATGCGTTGACTGCAAAGGCTGCAGATGGCAACACTGTTGTCAGCAACGGACACATTAAAAAAAGCCCACACTGCGGAGCCATGTGCCGGCGTCCTGGGAGCGCCAGATATGACTGTACATGGTTGATGGCTCGCTCCTGATACATTTGCAGTCTGCTTTGTACCTCTTGTGCGATGCAAGTTCTGCCTGCCTCTCCTCCCTATCTGCCGGTCCGTCTCTCCCTCTGAACTCCCTTCCTCTTCCACTCTTGTGGACACCCACGTGACGTCCATAGACTCATCATCATCCACGTCACCTTCCCCACCACTAACATTCGGGATCTCGGAGTAGGCAGTAACAGTGGGGATCAACCTCCTTGGGTTGATCTGGGTACTGTCGTCAGACTGCTGAGTGGCGGCTGTTGCTACCTCCTCTTCTGATCCGATGCCAACAATGGCTGCGCATCACAAACGTCTTGTGATGGATCGGAAAATAATTCCAGTGACTCAAGTGGAGGGTATGTGGTGGTGGTGTCTTTGGGGTTGCACACAGCAGAGCGTGAAGAGGGTGCAGATAGAGAGGATGAGGAGGGTGCAGAAGAGGAAGGCTGAGTGACCCACTCATAAAAGTCTGGTGCGTCCTTTGTCATTATTGCACGCAGCTTTTGAAACTTTCCAGTTAGGCCTACTGCTCCTGCCCTACACCTACCACCCCTGCCTACGTCTCTGCCTCTTCCTCTGCCTGTCATGTTTTTTAATTACCCTGTGACAAAAGTCAGAATTGCAGTATATCTGGAAAAAAGGTAGATAACAACCCGCTTCAATCTGTGGTATTGGGGGGGGCCACAGGTTTATCACACCAGTTCTAAAAATAATTGGCCAGTATCTGTTGTCACTGTGTGTAGCACAGTTAACACAGCAAAAGAGGCCAATTTTTTGCAGGACTAAAATACAATCTTAGAAAAGTATACTGTTAAATAACACCCCACTTCAATATGTGGTATTGGGGGGCCACTGGTCTATCACACCAGTTGTTGAAAAAATTGGCCAGTGAGTTTGGCATTGTGTGTATCAGACTTCACTCAGCAAAAGAGGCAATATTGTTGCAGGACACAGATACACTTGTAAAAGTATACTCAGATAACACCCCACTTCAATATGTGGTATTGGGGGGCCACTGGTCTGTAAGAATATTTAATAATAATATCTTGCGCTCGTACTTCATTATGTCAGAAATTTATACTGCTCTGAATATAACAGTTTCTATTGATGGTTAATAAGCAAAGATCTATAAGAAAGGAGAGTCTTCACCTATTGCCACAAATCAATGTCGTGAATTCTTTTTAATTGATTCATTTATTTTTAAAAGCATATACCAATCTTAGTGAGTACAGTCTACAGTATGGAATATATATAAAAATATTTATTCTCAAGACATATAATCACAATATATGATCAAACAAGAAGTGACACATAAAAATAACTCTACATAAAATATACTAACTTCAAACAATCAATGCAATGTGATGTTTAGCTCAATAATGAAAGTGAAACAAAATGAAAGTGAAACAAAGTAAGATTACCATTTCTTCCCAGGTATAGCACAAGCCATAGGTAACTGTTCTATATAAACAGACCACAATTGTCTGCGAATCACATGGCCGAAAGTCATTCCACTGCAGATGAAGTGAGAATAAGCCATGCAAAATGGAAGACTTAAAATTGCAAATAATGCACTAAATCTGATATTAATAAAAATGTATAAAAAAAAAAATCAGCTTTTTAGAGAAAAATCTACTATGGTTTATACGGCTGGGATTGTAATCTTATTACCCTAAAATATGCAATATAAAACATATAAGGAAGGAATAAACAATTGTTTAATAAAATCAAATAACATAGCAAGGCATATTTACCATACTTAAGATGGCCGCTAGTTTCAAATGGTCGTTACCAGAGTCCTAAGATGGATGCCTTTCTTAAGATGGTGGCTTCCCTTCAAGTTTCAGATGAATGATGGACAAGATGGAGTATGTCTGGATAAGTCTATCGAGGAATGTAGTAGCATGTGTGATGTAAGTGTAAGGTGTTTTGTCAGTAGTGTAATGTCTAATGTTCCCTATCTCTCATCTGGGTTGGTCTTTTATATGGTAAGAACAAAGAGCTATAAAAATTACCATAGGTAAAACCCAGAGGGATGAAACATTATCCCAATTGGTCGGGATATTCTATACCTAAACTGGTGAGGTCAGAGACACACCTCTTTTGATAATTAACCCAATACTTGGTATAATAAAATTAAAGGATGATTTCTCTATATGTAAGAGTAATCATAAAACACATATAAAACTTTGTCCAGACTCCCAGTACATACATAAATGTCCATCTGTATCTCCATCATTCTCTGGCAATTATTGGATCTGGTAAACCATTTTAATAATAATTATTTTTAATACAATATAATATTTCTATATGGGAATATCTGAAATATCCCAAAACTGCATTTGGTATTTCGTCTATAGAGGGCAGTATCGTACCGTTCATTCGATTTTGTAGTTAAATAGTAATTAGAAACAATTACCATTCTTCTTATCAGATGATCTTTGACCTCTTAGCTAGTGAAGATCCATTAATTATTTGACCATGCCACATGTTGTCAGACAGAGCGTCTAGTTTGTAATATTTACGACACCTTGAGCACTTAAACTAATCCAAAGCAATTCTTATATAAACACTCCTACCACATACCTTAAAATGAAGTAATTAGTATTCACTCTAGTCTTAAGTCTAAGTAAGATTACTACTGTAAGAATATAAACCCAAAATGTGATATAACATTCCTAAATATATATGTATATGCCTTACATAATATAATGACATAATTATGGCTAATATCTTCTCACACATAATGATGTATCTTTAAAAACTTATATAGTTCATCTTTAAATGTCGAGTATACTGGGGTATTGTCCATTGTTAAATACTTATAGACAGACTGGCACTACCATCCCCTTAACATCTGGTATAGCGTCAGGCTAACTGAGTCTTATCTGATAGAGATGTCAATGTATCACCTTATTTATGCCCAAAAGAAAACAGAGACATCTGCTGAAAGTATAAGATCCTATTTTAAGCCTGTGAGAGACATTTTGTTTAACAAGTACATATATGAACTTTCTTTGACCTTAAAAACAAGATGGAAGCCATGCTGCACCATTCAGAATCTTATATGCATAATATGAAATATACATGGCTTTTAAAATCATTTTTCTATTTACCTATTATTATTTTAATCAACCCCCAATAATCCCGACAGGTCTATCACACCAGTTCTACAAATAATTGGCCAGTAACTGTTGTCACTGTGTGTAGCACAGTCAACACAGCAAGAGAGGCCAAATTTTTGCAGGACTAAAATACACTCTTTGAAAAGTATACTGTTAAATAACACCCCACTTCATTATGTGGTATTGGGGGGCCACTGGTCTATCACACCAGTTGTTGAAAACATTGGCCAGTGAGTTTGGCACTGTGTGTATCAGACTTCACTCAGCAAAAGAGGCAATATTGTTGCAGGACACAAATACACTTGTAAAAGTATACTCAGATAACACCCCACTTCAATATGTGGTATTAGGGGGCCACTGGTCTATCACACCAGTTCTACAAATTATTGGCCAGTAACTGTTGTCACTGTGTGTAGCACAGTCAACACAGCAAGAGAGGCCAAATTTTTGCAGGACTAAAATACACTCTTTGAAAAGTAAACTGTAAAATAACACCACACTTCAATGTATTGGGGGGCCACTGGTCCATCACGCTAGTTGTTGAAAACATTGGCCAGTGAGTTTGGCACTGTGTTATCAGACTTCACTCAGCAAAAGAGGTAATATTGTTTCAGGACACAAATACACATGTAAAAGTATACTCAGATAACACCCCACTTCAATATGTGGTATTGGGGGGCCACTGGTCTATCACACCAGTTGTTGAAAAAAATGGCCAGTGAGTTTGGCACTGCTGACGATCTCTAACTGCCCCTACAGCAACCACTGGATACCTCTCCCTATACTAAAGAGACTGTAATAGACCCTATAACGACATTGGAGCACTTTAAATGACTTTTGTAGACATTAACAGAGCGATTTGTGTCACTGCTGATGATCTCTAACTGCCCCTACAGCAACCACTGGATACCTCTCTCTATACTAAAGAGACTGTAATAGAACCTATAACGACATTGGAGCACTTTAAATTACTTTTGTGGACATTAACAGAGCGATTTGTGTCACTGCTGATGATCTCTATCTGCCCCTACAGCAACCACTGGATACCTCTCCCTATACTAAAAAGACTGTAATAGACCCTATAACGACATTGGAGCACTTTAAATGACTTTTGTGGACATTAACAGAGTGATTTGTGTCACTGCTGACGATCTCTAACTGCCCCTACAGCAACCACTGGATACCTCTCCCTATACTAAAGAGACTGTAATAGACCCTATAACGACATTGGAGCACTTTAAATGACTTTTGTAGACATTAACAGAGCGATTTGTGTCACTGCTGATGATCTCTAACTGCCCCTACAGCAACCACTGGATACCTCTCTCTATACTAAAGAGACTGTAATAGACCCTATAACGACATTGGAGCACTTTAAATGACTTTTGTGGACATTAACAGAGCGATTTTTGTCACTGCTGACGATCTCTAACTGCCCCTACAGCAACCACTGGATACCTCTTCCTATACTAAAGAGACTGTAATAGACCCTATAACGACATTGGAGCACTTTAAATTACTTTTGTGGACATTAACAGAGCGATTTGTGTCACTGCTGATGATCTCTAACTGCCCCTACAGCAACCACTGGATACCTCTCCCTATACTAAAAAGACTGTAATAGACCCTATAACGACATTGGAGCACTTTAAATGACTTTTGTGGACATTAACAGAGTGATTTGTGTCACTGCTGACGATCTCTAACTGCCCCTACAGCAACCACTGGATACCTCTCCCTATACTAAAAAGACTGTAATAGACCCTATAACGACATTGGAGCACTTTAAATGACTTTTGTGGACATTAACAGAGTGATTTGTGTCACTGCTGACGATCTCTAACTGCCCCTACAGCAACCACTGGATACCTCTCCCTATACTAAAGAGACTGTAATAGACCCTATAACGACATTGGAGCACTTTAAATGACTTTTGTGGACATTAACCACTTGCCGACCGCCGCACGACTATTTAAATCAGTGGTCAGCCCCTCACAGGCAGAGCGACGTAGGGCTACGTCGCTAGCCTGTGAGGGTCTAGGGAGCGAGCTCGCGCCACCGGAGGCGCGCTCCCGCGTGGTCACGGACCCCCCCGCGCGTGTGACCGGTGGACCCGATGTCCGCCGGTCACTCGCGATCGTCGGGTGGAGAGGGAGAAAGGCAGGAGGCTAATGTAAACAAGCCACATGTCATTCTCCCCTGTGTAGGAATGGTGATCATACGGTTCTACTATGTAGGACCATTGATCACTGTTCCTACACCTCAGACACTGTTCCTACACCCTATACTAAAGAGACTATACTAAAGAGACTGTAATAGACCCTATAACAACATTGGAGCAATTTAAATGACTTTTGTGGACATTAACAGAGCGATTTGTGTCACTGAAGATGACGATCTCTAAGTGCCCCTACAGCACAGACTGAATAACCTGTTCCTATACTGAAGAGAGACTGGAACTATTCCGAAATACCAGCCCTGAAAAGGACTTTTTTAGATTTTCACAGCGCTATATGTGTCTAGAAAACTCTCCCTGATGAGCACAGCAGACCTCTCCCTACACTGGCAAAAAGCGGAATGTGAAATGGCCGCCAGGTCAGGTCTATTTATAGGGTAGGGGGACTGTCCATGTGCTGGAATGTTTCAATTGGCTGTCCCGTTCCACTTGACGGCTGTGTCATGGGTCAAGGTTCTCCCCAATGTAAACAAATATAGCCGAACGACGTCATGTGTTTGCAAATTTGGTGGGTAGCGAACAAGCAAAATTTGCCGTGAACCGACCGCCGGGTGAACCGCAAGGCCATCTCTAATGATCACATTGTCAGTAAATGATTTTAATGGAAATGACGACTTTATACTTCAAATAATTCCCTTAAACAAAAAGCCTTTTGCAGCATTTACAGCCTGGCAGACCTTAGACAGGAAGGCTTGGCTGCCAATGCCATACTACTAGGCTAAATAGGAAGTCTCCCATACCACATAATTTCTCACTCTAACATCATAATGCCCTGTTTATAGGTATGTCTATGCAGGACAAGCTCATATGTGTTTCCATATAAAAAAAAAAAAAAATTCAAAGTAATCCCCAATTTTTGAGCGGTACTGTATGTGTGACTTTGTGATTGCAAATTGGTAAAATACACAAATAATGCACCCATACACTATATTTCTTACCTATTTTGATTGTCTCATCTTCCTGTATCCAATTTGTCCTGAATTTTGGAAGCAGAATAGCAGCGGCCACCAGCTCTGGGTCTTCCATCATAGGGCCAAAGCGATTCTCAATGCCCACCTGCAAGGCATCCACAAGCGACTTGCAGTACTTCAGCGGCAGCTTGATCCTGTTTAGCTTGATTTTCAGGAGCTTGACAGTTGGGAGCAGCCTCCACATCTGGACATTGGTTTCAGCTTGCAATATGTTAGTTGCTTGGGCGACTGGAGTCATGACAGCAGAAGACTCTGACAGGAATGCAAGTTCAGCTGGATTAAACCTGTGAAGAAGACAAAAACATATAAACAATAAGAGACAAAAAAACTGCAATGCTACATGATTGGATGTGAATGATTATTATGCAATGAATTGGTACATCGTTCAATGTTAATCATTCAATTCAATGTTGTACAAGTAGACAATATGGACCAGAATTGAGTTTGAACAGAAAGAGCACCATATGAAACATTTTTAAATTTACATTGGAACCTTCAAATCTGTGCAGAAAACTCTCATTTTTGCCTCTCACCTTTTCTTTTACTATCCTGAGCAGTCTCTCCACAGCCATGAACACAGAGTTCCACCTTGTTGCATTTGGTCGCACAAGCTGAAGGGAGCAAGCATCTTCCACAGTTTCAGCTGCTGTTGAGGATCTTGAACACTTATTCCAAAGCGCATTGCACTTGGCAAATGTTGAGTAGTATAATGTACTACTTGTACGCGTCATTGGACACTGACTTGCTGGCATCGGCAGTGGCTATTAGGTTAAGAATGTGGCATGCACAACGCTGGTGCTTCGGGAGCTTGAACTCAAAACCATCATCCTCATCCAAAAGTGAAGATACATCGACAAACTCTACCCCCTCCTCATCTTTGTCTGCTTCTTCTTCCTCCTCCTCTTCCTCCTGAACTAGAGCACCAGCATTGTTATTTCCATCTTCACCGAAGACTTTGAAGGCTTTAATGAAGTTGGAGCCATTGTCCGTGGTTGTTCTGACTATCTTCCCCCGAATGTCATACTCAGCATGGATATCATTGAGTGCATTTGCCAGAAGGTCGAAAGTGTGAGAGCCTCTTTTTTTTTTTTTTCAAATATAATTTTTATTATTTTTTTCAAACACACAAAATTTACAAGAAGTCACAAATGAAATAAGAATACATATCAAAACAGATTATCATCAAAGAATAAACTCGGTTAACCCTTAAAAGGGAGGAGTTCCTTAATACTTGTCTCCCCTATCCCCACTATGAACACGTAAGCTAGGTTTATTCAATTTATATCGCTATCCATAACAAGTGTTCACGGTAATGGGCAGGAGACATCCTTATCTTCTCCGTCTATTCCAATTCTATTTCATTTATTCAAACTGTAACTAAACATACCCTAACCCTCCCCCCTCCCCCCCAGGAAAAAAAAAAATTTCCCCCTCTCTCTCCCTTCCCTCCATTCCTCCCCCCTCCCCCCCCCCCCCAGCTCCGGCAGAGGCAGTTCCCCCGTCCCCTCCACCTACGAATGCATCAAGGCCACACCCTCATCAGACATAATAAAGGTGTTCCAGAGCTCCCAGGTCTCGCTGTATAGCCCCCGTTTACCATGTGTCGTCATCACCAAGTCTTCCATTTTGTTGATGGCCTCTACTCTCCGTAACCAGTCCCTTACCGTGGGAGAAACAGGACTTTTCCATAACACGGGGATACAGGCCTTCGCTCCATTGACCAGATGGCGCACCACCGATTTCTCATATCTCTGTATTGGAATATCTGATAGATGGAGCAAAAAAAAGGCTGGATCCTCCTGGATGGGAAACTCCGTAAATTTTTGAACAATGGATCTAACCTTGGACCAGTATGTTGAAAGTTTCGGGCAGGACCAAAATATATGTAATATCGTTGCATCTTCCCCTCCACACCGCCAGCAGTTCGTCAATACGCTTGGGAAGATCTTATGAAGTTTATAAGGTGTATAATACCATCTAGTCAATATCTTAAAATTAGTCTCTTGGATTTTAGTACAGATGGATGTTCTAAAAGCCAATAGAATGATCTTCTGTGATTGTGATGGTGTGAAGGTACAATTTAGGTCAGCTGCCCATTTAGTCAGGCATGGTAGAGGGGATTCGTCTGCCCAGGATGTTAATAAGCCATATATTAAGGAGAGTATATGTGAAAGAGCTCCCTCGTCCAGACATAACTTTTTGAATTTAGTCAAGTTCCGCGTAAAATCTACGGGTTTCGGTAGTGTATGTAGGAAATGGTGGAGTTGAAGGGCAGACCAGAAATTAAGCCCAAACTCCCCGTCTGTATTTGTCAAGGTCTCCAATGTCAGCCACCTATCTCCTGCAAAGAGCTGAGTCACTCGAACACATCCGGCTGGGCCCAATTTCACCAGATCTGGTGTCGAAAGTCCGGGTCCGAATCGCGGGTTTCCAATTACCGGAAATAATGGAGAACACGGGGGAGATATCGCATATTAGCTAAGTGGCATATTCGCAGCGTAGTGCCCAGAAGAGGGTGGAGTCTTAATTGTGGTGGCAAATCTGGGTAGCACCAGAGTGCTCCCCTAAGGGGAATATTCGTCTGTGCTTGTTCTATACTGACCCACAATTTGGATGTTTGATGTCGACACCAGTCTACCATTCTACTCAAATGAGCTGCCTGGAAGTACTTCTGAATATCCGGAAAGGCTAAGCCGCCCTGCATCCTTGGCCTAGCCATATGCGACCGCGCAAGCCGAGGTCTTTTCTTTGCCCAAACAAACTCAGTGAAGAGAGCGTGGATCATGTGGAAATACCGGGCAGGCAATCGTA
Organism: Pelophylax lessonae; assembly: GCF_965119305.1. Taxonomy (NCBI): domain Eukaryota; kingdom Metazoa; phylum Chordata; class Amphibia; order Anura; family Ranidae; genus Pelophylax; species Pelophylax lessonae. Next base: position 119,932,783 of record NC_138775.1, read on the forward strand.
TCGGAAGAGCTCTTATCAAATAAATATGTCTGGGCAAAATACTCATCTTAATCAGGTTGCATCTGCCAAACCAAGAATGAAGGCCCATATGCCACTTTTCCAATAGGCTGCGTGTCTCCTCAATTAAAGGGGGAAAATTCAACTCATATACTCTAGCCAAGCATGGTGGTATATAGGTACCCAGATATCGTAGGGCCTTATTAGTCCATCGAAAACTGAAGCTCTATTGTAGGGTCCGTAAAAGAGACGGGCGCACCCCTACTCCCATCGCCTCCGACTTGCCAAAATTGATTTTAAAGTTCGAGATAGACCCGTATCTGGCTAGTTCCTGCAATAAATTTGGCATAGAAAGGATCGGATTTGTTACTGAAAACATGAGATCATCTGCATAAGCAGATATCTTATATTGACATCCGCCTACTTTCACTCCCTGAATGTCTGGGTTCTGGCGAATGGTACAGAGGAAAGGTTCCAACGAAAGAGCAAACAAAAGAGGGGAGAAGGGGCACCCCTGTCTCGTACCATTTTTGATAGGGAAAGGATCAGATACAAAACCATTCACCTTGACCTGTGCAGAGGGCTTTGAGTATATATTAGTGATCCAACGCTGCATATTGCTCCCCAGGCCTATATATTTAATAACTGTAAACAAAAAAACGCCAGTTCACCCTATCAAAAGCTTTCTCTGCATCGGTATTAATAAAGACACTCGGTATTCGAGATGTATTAGCAGTGTGGATCAGATTTAACACTTTGGTGGTATTGTCTCTAGCCTCTCGGCTAGGGACAAAACCCACCTGGTCGAGATGCACTAGATCGAGGAGATGTGGAGCTAATCTATTGGCCAGAATTTTTGTAAGAATTTTCAAATCTATATTAAGTAAAGAAATAGGCCTATAGCTTCCACAAGATGTAGGATCCTTTCCTTCTTTCAAGATCACCGTAATGTGAGAGCCTCTTAATCTTTTACAGGCCAGGACCACTGAGCACCTTTTTAAAATGTCCGGGTCCAGCCAGTGAGCCGTGACCCCAATGAAACTACGCCGCCTGGCTGACCAGCAGTCAGTGGTTGTCTCGATGTGGTCAACAGTTTTCATGGCCTCAATAATCTTGATCTTCATCTGTTTGGCAGCATCATCAATCATAGATGTGAGTGTGATTCTTGTCATTATTTTGCTATTTGGCACCAGGTCTAACACAAAATTGCAGAAAGTTACTTGCTCTACAATGTTGAAAGGCTGAAGTCCTCGGACAACATACTTCATGATTGCCTTGTCGATGGATCTCTGAGGCATCGTGTTCCAGCTACCCATTAATGTGGCCTGCTTGATGGAAGGGGAGGGAATCACAGTCTTCTTCTTTCGCTTTGCAGATGTGAGTTCCTTGTATCTACTCAAGTGGCAGTCATGCTTGGTCTGAAAAGAGACAAAAAAATATACAGTTTTACCTTTACAGAATTATAACGTGAGCAACATTATAGGTGAGTGTATAACCCTGTGACACTATTGATAAAAGCAAAATTAATTAAATTAAAGTCAGTTATCCTCCACCATAATTCTATATAAAAAAACTTAAGCAAGAAACCCCATAACCAAAGATCCTTCATGGATTCTGCTTTAGTACTTCTCTGCAATTACTTTCAAAACCCTGTAGGCCTAACTTGATACAATCAACCATGCATCATGAGAAACAGGAGAGCGCGAAGACCACTTGAGATGCAGAGTTGCAGACAAGTTGAGATGCTTTGTTTGTTGTCAGCACTTTGATTTCATTACCAAAAAGTTTATTTTGACTAATAGTCTAATTTTCTACCATATATAATTGAATAAAATTAACAGCTACCTAACAACAACTTGCTATGCACTTTTTTTCTGTTTTCACCTCACTCCAGTCTAAACTAGGTTAAATTATTTTTTAGGTAATTTTTCTACACATTGTCATATAAATAACCTGAAAATACTGTAGTACACTAAGATTAAATCTTACTAACCACTCTTACTAAAAAAAAAAAAAAAAAATGGGCTTTGGCGGCCGCCAAAAACATTTTAATGCAGGAAAACTCCTGCATTACTTATGTCAGTGTCAATCTATACTACCAGCATTAACCTATAACACACTACTACACTATAAAAAGGGGTGTGTGATTAAGCAGCATCAAAGGAGACATGCCCTACGATCAGAGATGTATAGTAACTAAGTAACACTACTTCACTACTGTACTTAAGTACCAAAAGGGGGTATCTGTACTTTCCTAGAGTAGATTTTTTTCTCCTACTTCCACTTTTACTTCACTACATTTTTTCGATGATTTCAATACTTTTACTCTGATATTTTTTTTTGTGCTGCATAGTTACTCGTTACTCTTATAAAAATTACCACTGCCAGAACAGTAGATGGCAGGTTTCATGAAGCTCAAAACATGTGTATTATCAGCGCATACGAAAATAAATGCTACTGTATGTATAAATAAAAGCTGCATTTGAAATAATAAAAAACAATATGATGTTCAAACTTTTGACTTCTTTCTTTAATAACTACATAACACAGTACTTGTACTTTTACTTTCAGTACTTGAGTAGCAAGTTTTTTTCAAAACTACTGGTACTTTTACTTTCAGTACTTGAGTAGCAAAAGTTTTTTAAAAAAACTACTTGCAATACTTAAGTACAAAAAATGTTGAATACTTTAGTACTTCTACTCAAGTCACTATTTGATCGAGCACTTCCACTTCTACTCATTTCCCTTTTTGATCGAGCACTTGTACTTTTACTCAAGTATGGGTTTCGAGTACTTTATACAACTCTGTCTACGATTTATTTTTGGCAACAGTAGGCTATGTCATAAAATAAGAGAAAGTTAACATTAGTGATGGGTCAAAAACACCATTCAATGCATTGCGTGATAGCCTTTATGAATTATGATAGCCAGCTAGTTAAAGTTAAGTGAACACCGCAGCATGTCACTAATTAGCAAAAGGGCTTACTGATAGCTCAAGCTGGTGTGATTTGTGATGATATTTGTAACTTACCTTGATATGTTTCTTCAAATTTGATGGTGAATTTTTGAAGGCCATTATTTCACAACTAGAGTTGAGTGGACACCTGGATGTCCGTGTTCGGCGGGTTCGGCCGAACTTGAAAAAAAAGTCTGGGTCCGTGTCCCGGACTTTTTCCGAACACCGAACCCCATTGAAGTCAATGAGGACCTGAACTTTCAAGCACTAAAATGGCTCTAAAAAACCAATGGAAAGGGCTAGAGTGCTGCAAATGGCAGCAAAACATAGTTAAGAGCATGGCAGGTGCTCTGCAAACAAATGTGGATAGGGAAATAACTTAAAACAACAAAAAAAAACAGAAAAATAAAACAATTTTCTTCATCTGTGAAGGACGAGGCCCATATGGAGTAGGAGGGAGGTTGAGGTGGCGGTGGATGTGGATGTGGCGGTGTAGGTGGAAGCGGCGGTGGAGGGGGACGAGGTAGCCAACACTGCTTTTTTTTTAGTCATTTTAAATTAGGGTACACCCCAAAAGAGTGAGAAAGATCAAAAATATAACAATGGCTGGGTAAGGTCGGTATCCATCTCTATTCTGCACAAGGTACGGAAAAGTCCTGTGGGATCCATGCCTGGTTCATTTTAATGAATGTGAGCATGTCCACATTGTCTCTGGACAGGCGGCTGTGCTTGTCTGTGATAACACTCCCAGCCGTGCTAAATACACGTTCAGATAATACACTGGCTGCAGGGCATGCCAGCACCTCCAAGGCATAAAGGGCAAGCTCAGGCCATGAGCCAAATTTGGAGAACCAGAAGTTGAAGGGGGCAGACCCGTCATTCACTACATGTAGGCGTGTGCACACATACTGCTCCACCATGTTGGTGAAATGTTGCCTCCTGCTAAGACGTTCCATATGAGCTGCTGGTGCTGCTGTTTGTTGTGGAGTGCTGACAAAGTTTTTCCACATTTCGGCCATGCTAACCCTGCCTTCTGAGGTGCTGGCGGTGCCCTGGTTGCGTTGGCGACCTCTTCCTCCTCTGCCTTGGCCTTGTGCTTCCAATGTGGCCCCGCTGTCAGGTGGGAATGCCAGCAGCATCGCGTCTACCAGCGTGCGCTTGTACTCCCGCATCTTGCGATCACGCTCCAGTGAGTGAATTAAGGACGGTACGTTGTCCTTGTAATGGGGATCCAGCAGCGTGGCCACCCAGTAATCAGCACAAGTTAGAATGTGGGCAACTCGGCGGTCGTTGTGGAGACACTGCAGCATGTAATCGTTCATGTGTGCCAGGCTGCCCAGAGGCAACGAAAGGCTGTCCTCTGTGGGAGGTGTATCGTCTGTGTCCTCTGTATCCCCCCCAGCCATGCACCAGTGATGGCCATGAGCTGGCCTGGGTGCCACCCTGCTGTGAACATGGTTCCATCTCCTCCTCCATCTCCTCCTCTTCATTCTCCTCATCCTCCAGAAATGTGCCCCTGCTGGACAATTGTGTACCTGGCGTTTGTGGGTGCAGGAACCCACCCTCGGAGCCACTTGTGAATGACTGCCCTGAAAGCCTTGGAAATGACCCCTCTTCCTCCTTCTGTGCCACATCCTCATCCATCATCGCCCGAATCGTTTTTTGAAGGAGGCATAGAAGTGGGATAGTTAAGCTGACAACGGCATCATCGGCACTGGCCATGTTGGTGGAGTACTCAAAACAGCGCAACAAGGCACACAGGTCTCGCATGGAGGCCCAGTTATTGGTGGTGAAGTGGTGCTGTTCCGCAGAGCGACTCACGCGTGCGTGCTGCAGCTGAAACTCCACTATGGCCTGCTGCTGCTGGCACAGTCTTTCCAGCATGTGCAAGGTGGAGTTCCACCTTGTGGGTACGTCACATATGAGGTGGTGAGCGGGAAGGCCGAAGTTACGCTGCAGCGCTGACAGGCGAGCAGCAGCAGGGTGAGAACGCCAAAAGTGCGCACAGATGGCCCGCACTTTCTGCAGCAGCTCTGACATATCGGGGTAATTTTTAAGGAACCTCTGCACCACCAAATTCAGCACATGCGCCAGGCAAGGGATGTGCGTCAAACCGGCTAGGCCCAGAGCTGCTATGAGATTTTGCCCGTTATCGCACACCACCAGGCCGGGCTTGAGGCTCGCTGGCAGCAACCACTCATCGGTCTGCTGTTCCATGCTCCTCCACAACTCCTGCTCGGTGTGCAGTTTTTCCCCCAAACAGGCAAGTTTTAAAACTGCCTGCTGTCGTTTACCCCTGGCTGTGCTGAAGTTGGTGGTGAAGGTGTTACGCTGACCGGATGAGGAGGCGGTAGAGGATGAGGAAGCGGAGTAGGAGGAGTTAGGAACAGGAGGCAAATTGAAGTGCCCTGCAATCCTCGTTGGTGGAAGGACATGCGCCAAATTTTTATCCGCCTCAGGCCCATCCGCCACTGCATTTACCCAGTGTGCCGTTAGGGAGATATAACGCCCCTGACCGTGCTTCCTGGTCCACGTATCGGTAGTTAGGGGGACCTTGCCACAGATGGCGTTGCGCAGTGCACACCTGATTTTTTCCCCCACTTGGTTGGGCAGGGAAGGGATGGCTTGCCTGGAAAAGTAGTGGCGGCTGGGCACGACCTACTGTGGGACAGCCACCGACATAAGGCGTCCACCAGACGGAATGACAGCATTTCAAAGGCCAAGAATTTTGAAATGCTGGCATTCAGGGCCAGGGATCGCGGGTGGGTAGGGGGGTACTTCCTCTTCCTCTGAAGTGTTTGGGAGAAGGAAAGCTGAACGCTTCCACGGGACATTGTGGAGATGGTTGGTGACCCAGGTGGTGGTGTTGCTGACAGATCGTCTGTTTGCGGGGTGGCAGGTGTCGGTATCACTACAGAGGTGGATGGAGAGGCCGAGACTGCAGCAGAAGAGGAAGCAGGAGGAGCCAGAGACCTTTCTTGGTTTTGAAGGTGTCTACTCCACTGCAGCTCGTGCTTTGCACTTAGATGCCTGATCATGCAGGCTGTGCTCAGGTTGAGAAGGTTTATGCCTCGCTTCAGGCTCTGATTGCACAGGGTTCAAACCACTCGTGTCCTGTCATCAGCACATTGTCTGAAGAACTTCGACACTAGAGAACTCCTTTGAGCTGGCTTTGGTGCGCTTGGTCCCTTGCTGCATTGGGCAGTAGCAGGCGTAGTGTCTAGGGCACGGCCGCTCCGCTTCTGCACCCTGCTCCCTCTTCTGCTGTGCTGGTGGCTCTGTGCGACCACCGCCTCTTCCTCCAAACTACTCAGGTCACCTGCATGACCTTCATTCCATGTGGGGTCGAGGACCTCATCGTCCTCCACATCATCTTCCACCCAGTCTTCACCCCTGCCCTCCTTGTCGGTCTCCACAATTCTGAGTCCTGCAGCAGTTGGCACCTGCATTTCGTCATCATCGGAGACGTGCTGCGATGGTCCTTCCATGTACTCATCTTGAGAAATAAGTGGTTGGGCATCGCTGCACTCAATCTCTTCCCCTTCTGGGGCAGGGCTAGGTGGATGGCCCTGGGAAACCCTGCTGCCAGAGTCATCAAAAAGAAGAAGAGACTGCTGCATGACTTGGGGCTCAGACTGCTTGCCTGATTTGCAAGGGGGTGAGGTGAAAGATGGTTGGACATCGGCTGCAGGTGCCAACTCTGACCTTTCTGCAGTAGACTGGGTGGGAGACAATGTAAAGGAACTGGAGGCACTGTCAGCAAACCAATCTACTATCGCCTCTACTTGTTCTTGCCTCAACAATTGTAGAGGCGCATGATGCCCTACCAAATACTGCTGCAGGTTCTGTCACCTACTCACACTTGAGGAAGGTGTTTCACTTGTGTGTGTAGCTGGCACAGATCGACCATGTCCTCTCCTTGCAACAGGAGCTCTACCAGCAGCACCACGACCCAGGCCACGGCCCCTATTTGACGTTCTCCTTATATTTCTGTAATTTATGATCTTGCCCTAGAAAGGTGTTTATTGAATAGCGGAACAAAACAACAACAGTATCGCACGGGTGTATCTAACAGTCAAATATGCAAACTATGCCGCAATTTAATTTTTTTTACCCCAAAAGGGTGTTTATTAAATAGCAGAATAGAAAAACAGTATACAAATACAACGGGTGTATCTCAAGTTAAATATGCAAAGTATGCCGCTGTGACGGGACTCACCGTCACTGGAATTTAAAGACAGATAAGCAATGGTTTGGACTGCTTCATATTTGCCAGCAATATCTCCATATAGAAATATTAAGATTTATTCCCATTTGCCATGAAATCTTTAATTCCTAAATGCTGGGTATATTACATAGCTTTCAATGTCAGACAGGTATCCCTTTTGTTGTGTATTGGGCGGGGATGTGGATTGCCCTTTTGCATTGTTACGTGTTAATGACCCCCCATTGTTCTGTCTGTCTGCCTTAAGATAAATTTATAGGAATGTGGATTGGATGCTAAGGGGGAGGGGGGATTGTCCCACATTGTAAATTTTGTACACTGTATGAGAGTGTAAAACTCTGTTCCTATTGGATGGTGAATATTATGTTCAGTCTTCAACAAGGTCCATCTGGGTGGTAACTTTGTGGGTGAAAACTGTATATAAGTCTTGTTCAATTAAAGTTGTGCTGAGTCATTCAACCTCAATCTAGAGTTCTGTCTCTTATTGGGGGATATGCTGCAAGGGATTGCTATGGTCCTCCATACTCCCCTAGAGAATCACTGAGCTCTTGTAAGAGCTTGTGTAAGAGCTTGTTCTGCTGCACTCTCTGAGGAAAGAGAGGTTCACCCACAGGAACCTGGAGCCTTGTCGTAGGTCCAGGGTGGGTAGGAGATTGCGAGACCCTAACCAAGCTGCGGCGGTTCGTGGTATCTGAAGTGGTTACCGTGTCTGGTGGAGTGCTTGGAGCCCTCGGAAAGCACTAGGAGCATCTTTCAACGGAGGTACCTGGTCTGGGGTGCCCTGTTCCGTTACATTGGTGGCAAGCAGTGGGATGGCGTCCTAGTGTGAGGAGAAGCAGCTCGGAGACACCGGTAATGTTATGGAGCGAGCTAACACCCATGCAGCGTCCCCATATGAGGAGGAGTTTCTCTGGAGGTTGCAGCAACACTTGGTCCAACAGGATGGGCCTGTATCAGAGGAAGCCATACTGGACTGGAGAGATGCCACTCGAAAGGAAATGTGGTATGAGGCCTTAGACGATGCGCAGTGGAGGCGGAGAGAGAACCTTCCTAGCGAAGAACAGCGGTTCCAGGTATGCGTTGCCCTGCGGTTACCTTTCCATGGAGAGCAACCCCACTCGGGTGACGGAGCTGTGGAACCTGATTTGGAAGGAGTTGTGGCTGGATAAAGCTTACCGGGCACTAAAGTGGTACGCCACCCGCAACGACCACTGGATGGCTGACAACAATATGCCGGAAGGTGAGGACTATAGTGGCTCGGGCTTGCTGTGGGAGGCCTTTGAAGAGAGGGACTTTGGATGTCCAGCGGAGTTTCGGCGCTGGGAAATCCAGGACACCAGGGAAGCCCTACTGGGTCTCCCCAAAGTGGATGACTTGGGGTCAGACCTGATTCATCTGGTCACAATGGAGTGGGAACTGGAGCAGGACTACCTACGCCTGCTCTGCTCCGTTCCACCCCAATCTACCCTGCAAGCAGAGTCCTGGGTGGAAGATCCAGACCCACAACCCTTCAGTTGGAGAGACAGTACAGACTGGGGGTACTGTGAAGACCCACCGATGGCAGGTGGAGATGAGACCGAGGTCTCTCTACCGGCCCTACAGGGAGGCTGGGCAGCCGGCCCAGATCCCCAGCTACAGCAGGAGTTACAGGGAGTCGAAGGTGTCGCCCTTCCTTCCAAACAGCAGTGTACCTTCCAGGGAGAGGAGAAAACTATTCCTTCTTCCCAACCACAGAGAGACAACATCCCTGACCCCAATGGTACAGATGGGACCGCGGTCTCTGCACCAGACCTACAGGGATGCTGGACGGCCGGTCCAGATCCCCAACCAACCCCGCAGGAATACCAGGAGGAGGAGGTAGGCGATCCCTCCATTCTACAGCAGACCCCCAACCAGGTCCTGGGGGTAGTATTCGCCAACCCCAACCCAGCAGAAGAGCTGGCAACAGGGCAGAGTGTTACCAACCACTGCCCAGCACCCACAAAAGCTACAGTCCTCCTTTTTACACCCCAGGGATGCTGGACAGTCAGCCAAGATTCCCAAAAGCATGAGGAAGTAAGCCCATCCACCCTGTCCTCTCTCCAGCAGCTGAAAGGAATCCTGGGAGAAAGGCCAGTGCATGCTTCTTCTCCACGGCAGGGATGTTCTACAAGAGTGGCAGAGGTTGGCTGGGTGAGTGACGTTCTGTTCCGGACAATTTGTTTGGGGTACTGGGTGGGTGCAGACATTGGGAGGGCCTGTGGAACACAGCCTACCTTAGAGAGGTTGGAAAGTGCTTCTCTCAGCCTACTAGGCTCCTCTTATAGGGACACAGGGTGCCCAAGAAGCCCAGTCTGGCCTGCCCAAACCAGACTTTCACAGACTGATCGGCCATGAGAGCTCCATGCGCCTTGCCAAGACAAACTTACAAACTATGTGGAACTTTGTCAAGGAAGCTGCCATGATGGATTGACTCTTTGGGACATGTTACCCGACTAACTCAGGCACAGACCGATTGGAGGTCTAGTGCCTGGATTAGTCTACCTTTGGGGGGAAGATATGTGACGGGACTCACCGTCACTGGAATTTAAAGACAGATAAGTAATGGTTTGGACTGCTTCATATTTGCCAGCAATATCTCCATATAGAAATATTAAGATTTATCCCCATTTGCCATGAAATCTTTAATTCCTAAATGCTGGGTATATTACATAGCTTTCAATGTCAGACAGGTATCCCTTTTGTTGTGTATTGGGCGGGGATGTGGATTGCCCTTTTGCATTGTTACGTGTTAATGACCCCCCATTGTTCTGTCTGTCTGCCTTAAGATAAACTTATAGGAATGTGGATTGGATGCTAAGGGGGAGGGGGGATTGTCCCACATTGTAAATTTTGTACACTGTATGAGAGTGTAAAACTCTGTTCCTATTGGATGGTGAATATTATGTTCAGTCTTCAACAAGGTCCATCTGGGTGGTAACTTTGTGGGTGAAAACTGTATATAAGTCTTGTTCAATTAAAGTTGTGCTGAGTCATTCAACCTCAATCTAGAGTTCTGTCTCTTATTGGGGGATATGCTGCAAGGGATTGCTATGGTCCTCCATACTCCCCTAGAGAATCACTGAGCTCTTGTAAGAGCTTGTGTAAGAGCTTGTTCTGCTGCACTCTCTGGGGAAAGAGAGGTTCACCCACAGGAACCTGGAGCCTTGTTGTAGGTCCAGGGTGGGTAGGAGATTGCGAGACCCTAACCAAGCTGCGGCGGTTCGTGGGATCTGAAGTGGTTACGGTGTCTGGTGGAGTGCTTGGAGCCCTCGGAAAGCACTAGGAGCATCTTTCAACGGAGGTACCTGGTCTGGGGTGCCCTGTTCCGTTACAGCCGCAATTTAATTTTTTTTACCCCAAAAGGGTGTTTATTAAATAGCGGAATAGAAAAACAGTATACAAATACAACGGGTGTATCTCACAGTCAAATATGCAAAGTATGCCGCAATTAAATTTTTTTCACCCCAAAAGGGTGTATATTGAATAGTGGAATAGAAAAAAGGATATAAAACGGTGTATCTCACATGTACAAACACAGACTAGGCCCCGATTACAATTTTTTGTACCCTAAAGGCAGGATGAGGATGAGGAGTAGGAGGAGTTCGGAACAGGAGGCAAACTGAAGCGCCCTGCAATCCTCGGCGGTGGAAGATGCGCCCAAAAATTTGAAAGGTGTATCTCACATGTACCGATACAGACTATGCCGCAATTTAATTTTTTTCACCCCAAAAGGGTGAATATTGAATAGCGGAATAGAAAATAGTATATAAAATTGGTGATTTTTTAATAGCACATGTGAACACAGCAGTGTCTTATGTTTTATGTCACGGTCAGCAGCAGGCTATGAAGGGAAAAAAAAAATTCCCCTTTAAATTTGTAATTTTTAAATAGCAGATTACTACAGACTATGCCGCAATTTAATTTTTTTTTTACCCCAAAAGGGTGTAGATTGAATAGCGGAATAGAAAATAGTATATAAAAAGGTGTATCTCACACGTACAAACACAGACTAGGCCCCGATTACAATTTTTTGTACCCTAAAGGCAGGATGAGGATGAGGAAAAGGAGTAGGAGGAGTTTGGAACAGGAGGCAAACTGAAGCGCCCTGCAATCCTTGGCGGTGGAAGATGCGCCCAAAAATTTGAAAGGTGTATCTCACACGTACCGATACAGACTATGCCGCAATTTAATTTTTTTCACCCCAAAAGGGTGTATATTGAATAGTGGAATTGAAAAAAGTATATAAAATTGGTGATTTTTTAATAGCACATGTGAACACAGCAGTGTCTTATGTTTTATGTCACGGTCAACAGCAGGCTATGAAGGGAAAAAAAAATTCCCCTTTAAATTTGTAATTTTTAAATAGCAGATTTGTACAGACTATGCCGCAATTTAAGTTTTTTTTACCCCAAAAGGGTGTATATTGAATAGCGGAATAGAAAAAAGTATATAAAATTGGTGATTTTTCAATAACACATGTGAACACAGCAGTGTCTTATGTTTTATGTCACGGTCAGCAGCAGGCTATGAAGGGAAAAAAAAAATTCCCCTTTAACTTTGTAATTTTTAAATAGCAGATTAGAACAGCAATCTGTAGTAAAATATAGCTGAACGCTGCACACAACAGACTGATAAAAATATATTTTTTTCTCCCTCCTCCTCCTCCTCAGTGGGCTCTAGTGAGGGCAAAAAGATCATTCACTGCACTACCCCCCACACAGCAAAATCGATGTAGATCGCTAACGGACAATTGTTCTGTCCTGTGTCTCCTATCTGTCCCTGCCTACTCTCTCCAGTCTGTCCCTAAAATGCTCAAATATCTTTCCCTGCCTACACTCCTACCTGTCCCTGCATTCTTTTCGGGCCTAATGTTGTTTTTCCCTGTCTGTCCCTAATCAGCAGCAGCCAGCACCGTTCTGTGTGCTCTCTCCCTACACTACAGCAGACTGACGCACCGCGCTGTGTCTCTGTCGCTTATAAAGACCTGGGTCACATGCTTCAGCTGGCCAATCACAGCTACTAAAACATTAGTAGGCATGGCTGGGATGGCTTCTAAGGCACACCAGTTAAACGCTTGTTGATTGGCTGTTGAAAGCCCGCCATTAAAAGTGCGCCATTACATACAAAACAGGAAATAAAATTACCAAACACGGATTTTAAACCCGAACATACAGTAAAGTTTTCGGGTCCGTGTCCAGGTAGCAAAAATCCAATTAACCCGTACGGACCCTAATAATACAGTCCGTGTTCGCTCAACACTATTCACAACCTTTCGGGCGGCAGAGTAAGCACTTCATTCTATATGAATTATCTTTCACTCTGACATATGAGAACATGGACTTTAAGTAGGGCCAGGGGTGGTCTTCTTCCTCACTCTCACAGCCACGACGATCACTTGAAGTTGAAGGGGTGGAACGTGATGTTTTTGGTTCGTCCATCTTTTTAGCTGATCAAAAGGCAGAACTGGAGTACGCGCAGTCTTCTTAATCGCTTGATTCGCTCAATGATGATGTGCCAGCTTCATCATACCTACAAATAGGGGTACAGAGCTTAAAGTGAAAAGTGCATCAAAAACTACAAACAAAGTGGCTGTGCTAATAAAGTGCCTGTAATTGATATATATTCATCATTGCCCACAGTATCAAAAATAAAGTGACATGTGCTAAATGCAGTGCAAATTATTCCCACAATGTAAATTTAATTCATATAAAATATGACAATAAAATCACTATAAAATAAGTTGTGAAATAAGTTAGGTGAAAGTGTG